>NC_090914.1:2965816-3194848 GCF_040956055.1 Brachionichthys hirsutus | reverse complement strand
AAGTCATCTTGTAAATTTGACAAAGAAAGCAACAACACAAAACAGAAAAAAAACAAAAAACATTTGGCTATACGACATGTAAACTGCCAGACCGATTCACAGGGGGGGGGGGTCCACAACAAACACAACAATAAGTTACATAAAATAATTAGAATAAATAAATAAATAAGCATATGATGGAAAATATTGCAACAATCTTCAATAATAATAATAATAATAATAAAATATGTGCCAGCATTAAAAATTAAAACAGTCCATGTTGACATTTTAAGGCAGTTATACAGCAGGATTTGGATGTAGACTATGTCACACTATTTGTATAGCTACTAAAGGCATTTGTGGCTCTACTAAACAGGGAATGCTTAAGTCACTCTCTTTTTTTTTATTTTCCCACCAATACAAAGTTAATAAAGTTCACAAACTAGAGCATAAAGTTGCAGTCACGGTCGGTGAATTCAAAAGGCTCTGATGGGGGAAAAAGGATTTCTGAGAGTCTTAAGACATTTCTTAGGTCTAGAAGCTATAATCATCGAACTCATGTGCTGATCTAGAAAAATACCCTTTAACAGTCAAACTAACGCTTCGTGTCTTTTTTGTGTTTTGTTTGTTTCTCGATAATCTAATTTGAGAAATAAAATCTCAACATATGTAGTTAAAATATAGAGAGAAAGCCGTCAACGATCACTGATTGGCATGGAATAGACACCACTTAGACATGAAACCGACCTGCCTCTCATTGGCCTAAAGTTATGGCAGTGAGCATCACCAACTTTCTTTTTTTTAAAAACATCAAAGCCACTTTCTTGTTTCTCTCGTTTTGTTTTCCTTCGATGAAAGGCACGAGTTTGCGTCTCTTAGCAGGCGGGCGCACCGGCATTTGGAGCAGGATGACCTGCCGGTTCTCCGACGGGTGGCACTTGTTTATGTGCCGGGTGAGCCCCGGCGAGCTGTACAGCGTGGCGGGGCAGTACTTGCACGGTAGATCTGGGAGGAGTGCGTGAGGCGCAGGTGCCTCTCCTGGCCGGCCCTGCTGGTGAAAGCTCTCCCCGCACACCGGGCACAGCAGGCAGTCCGCCGGGGCTCAGGTTGAGAGGGCTTTGGCTTGGTGCGTCCTCTGAGGATGAGGAGGAGGATGAGGAGGAGGAGGAGGAGGAGGAGGAGGTCGAACCCTGCTCTGCAGCGCGGTCGCCGGTTTGAAACCCGTGCTCATCCGCCTTCCTTTGCAGGGCCTGGTGCCCCATGATGTGTTTTCTGAGGTACGCCTGGCGCTTAAACCTCCTCCCTCCCGCAGTACTGGCAGTCATACGAGCCGTCCTCGGAGCCGGACTCGGACGGACCCGGACTCGGGGTGTCTCTGTCGCTCGCGTCTTTGGCTTCGTCGGAGACTGATTTGACTTTGGCCGTGTCGTGTTTGACGCCCTGCGGTGGCGGCGCTGACGCCGCGGACGCGCCGCCGGCGGCGCCCCGGGGCTTGTGCCAGCGGCGGTGAGAGGCGAGGTTGGCGGGGCAGCTGAACATCTTGTCGCATTCGGGGCACCGGTACTCGACCCGGACGATGCGGGAGCATTTGTGCTGCGCCAGGGAGAACGGGTCCGCGTACGCCTCCTTGCACAGCTGGCACACGAACTCCCCCAGGGGCTTGTTCCCCCCGGAGCTCTGCGTCCGCGGCTTCGCCTCCACCGGGCCCTCTTTGATTTTGAGACCGAGGACCGGGGACGTGGTCACCTCGTCTTCGAAGTTGAGTTTCCGAATGGCTTTGGGTCTCTTGGAGACGGCTTTCGGTTTGCGCTCCGCGCCGTCGGCCGCGGGTCTCTTGGCGGCGACGCGGCCGCTCGGCGCCGGGAGGCTGCTGCTGCTGCTGGCCACGCCGCTGCGGCTGCTGTTGCTGGTGCCGATTTTCAGGTCCACCGGGGCGAACACGAGATGATCCAGGCCGGAGAGGGAGGCGGGTGTCGGGAATGACTCGGCGGAAACGGGCGAGCCCAGGTTGAAGGTTAAATATTCCCGGCGGTGCTCCTTGCTGATGGGCCGGGTGGGGCTGGAGAGGGCTTGGCACGCCGCCTCGGGGTGGCCGAACTGATGCGCCGGTTTCTCCGGTCTCGTCACCGGCGCCTCGGCCGCTGTGAAATCCGGTGATGCTGCGGCGCGGTGCGGACTGGACGCCGCGGGCATCGGCGGGGAGGGGTGCGCGTGGAACGGGAAGGCGGCTCGGGTGGGGGGCTCCTGGAGGTCATCTTCGTCCGGCCGCGTCCTGTAGGAAACGTGTGCAGATTTCTTGTTTCTTTTTACCAGGAATCCTTTGGGCATCTTGGCGAGTAAACAGCGGAGAAAGGCACTTCAGGGGGGGGCGGGGGGGGCGGATGAAAGTCTCGAGGATCCAGGGTTGGTAAAAAAAAAAATATGGCAACACGGAGCTTGTGGGACTTTATCTCCCCCAGTATATCGATCCTTCTGTTGCTGAAACGTTTTCGTCTCCAAGGCATAGCTCCACTCTTTTATGCCGGAATGGTGCTATTGTCCCCCCCCCCTGTTGCAGCATCCCCGACCAATCGGATGAAACCAGCATCCCAGTGGATTTGATTATGGGAGGGCTCTGAGCCGAGTTTGGAGGATTTCGTTGGAGGATGTGCAGATAGCTCAGCAGATGTACAGGCAGGTTTATTGCATTAATGCGCGCAGCTTGCCCCCCCCTCCCCGACAGAGGCACACGTCGGGACCCTCCTATTTTTACGGTCTGATGGGCCGCTACACAGCTGCACACGTGCCACTGCTTTGTGGCTCTCCTGCGGGGGGTTGAGGGGGGGTCCCGGAGCTGCCAAAAGGAAATGTCCGTCACTGCGAAAATCCTCACAGTTTAGAATTAAGACAGGGATGAAATATCTTTACATTTCTGCTGGTGCGTAAAGAGGGAATATCTGCTTGTGCGTAAAGAGGGAATATCTGCTTGTGCGTAAAGAGGGAATATCTTCTGGTGCGTAAAGAGGGGATTCACCTAAAAGCCAACTGTAAGATAATTACTGACAATTATGTTTTTCCATAACATTTATTCTGTGGTTTAGGCTGCAGGTTTAGTTTTTTTTTTTTTTTTTATGCCACGACCTTTACGCGCACGCCACGCGCCTTCTAACAAACAAAATGCCACCGTTTTTTACGACCCTTTATTTTATTGAGTCTTAAATAAACAGTGTAGCGGGAGTGTTTCTTTATTTTAGGGCACGTGTCTGTCCTGGTAGTTTAACTCCACGTATAAATCAGACATCTCGCTGCATACATAAGTAATAAGAAGGCCCTCTGGTCTTTGTGCACAATAGCCGTCTGCCCGTGCTTGGATACCCCCCCCCCCCCCCCCCCCCCCCCCCGTTTGAAAGGCAAATTGACCTCTTAACTGTGAAACGGGGCTCACGGCCAATCTGGCCCGCAGCTCGACTCGTGCTGAGTGGAATCAGTGCTGCAGACAAAGAAGGCCGCGGCCGAGGCTCTAAAACGAAGCCGTTCTTATAAACGTTGGTTCTAATATCTCTTGTTTTTATGGTGTTTATTGCTGATTGCTTGGCGAGTTCTATTATAAAGTGGACAACTTAAAAGCAGTGAAATGGATTTAAGCTCTTTTATTAATCCTTTTGGGGGACTTTAATAATTTCTTAGAGCAGAACTCACTTTTTAAAGAGTCTTATTCAACAGACGACGTAAAAGCAACTTTAGGGGATATTTTATTTACCAGCTTCCGTGTGTTTTCCGCGCGCACCTATAGTATATATATATATATATATATATATATTATCTTGTCTTTGCTTTTAATGACTACATGTAGGCTGCAGCGCGCCACTTGGCAGAGAGCGCATTTTTTCTCCTTTCAGTCTGCAGACCAGGGAGGAATTAATCTCCATCGTCGTGCATTGTTCCCCTCATTTGCATAAAGCTGCAGTATGACCAAGTCAAATAATTACACAATCGGATCCGAACCACAGGCCTGCGCCTCCCTTTCAATGGGCCTCTGTCTCTGTGTCTCTGTGCCTCCTCACCTGCCCGAGTGCACACCGTTATTTGGGTTAAATGTCATCTATTCCACCACTAAGAAAAGGAAAAGTGCGGCTTTTAATTTACTCTAAACGCACAAAACAGACTTTTAAAGTTTTAAACTTTGACTTTATATTTTTCAATGCGGTTTTAAAGTGTGTTCGTCACTTTTTTTTTTTACATTTTGTTTCTCGTGTGATTATTTGTGCTCCTTAAACTTTGCATTTAGCGGAGCGTCGTCTGTTTGCCTCCTGCCTCTGTTCTTCTTTCAGCCTGCATCCATTAGTCGTGGTTTGTTGGGAGAACAAGCTTTGATGGCATTTTAACGAGTTCCTCTTTCCCCGTGGGGGGGGGGGGGGGGGGGGGCGTGGGCCGGTGAGCCGGACCTGGCTAAACGACGCATGCGCGTGTTTGATCAGTGGCGCGTGCGGCCCAGGCGGAAGGCGAGCCTCATTAGCATACAGCTGCAGCAGGCTCGGCTCCACCCACCCGAACCTTATCTCACGATAAAGCTTTATCTTAAAAATTGAAGGTGCATGAATAACTAATGTTTTAAATGATTTTTGTGATGTTGTTTCTTATCTCTTTATCTAGCTTTATGCTAATTATTGCCTTATTATCAAGCCTGAGGTGTTGAAGGCCTGCTAGTTGAGTGTGAATAGAGGGGAGGGCTGAGTTTCTGGCCTGAAAGCCTCACACTGACTTCACTGCACCACCTACAGGAAGAAGAATTAATGCAGAGACCAGACAGAGCGTTTCATCTCTCTATCCTTGCAGGCATCTCCCATAGTTTGTTTTGTCATTAACCAAATTACAGGGGGGGGGGGGGCTGTGGAGCAGTTCTGGTCCTTTCACACAGATTAGATTATCCTTATTCTCACCATAGATGTAGAAAACCCCTGGATTTCCCAGATGAATGGTTCGCTTCCATGTGATTTTTCCAACCCAAGACAATTTGGAAGTGCAATGGGACACGACTGTAATTAGTGCTCACTACATGGCCACCTTAAATGCATTGTCAATCAATGATTGTAATGGATTATCTGAGGTTCTATTCTGACCGGTTGTAATCTGATAGAGGGCTCTTTCAGCACCACGGAGAGGGACCCAGATCTAATCAGGCTGGTTGTGGATGCAGCGCAACCACGGCTTCATCCTTTGTCCTCCAAACGGTGAGCAGGCAGCCACCAACAAGAGGACAATGACACAGTAGAACAAAAGTGCCAGCGTTTAATGAAGTGATTGGTTTTAAAAATATGTTTCTAGTTCAAACTGTCTCTACAGAGAGTCTCAGTTTTCTATCAGTGTCGAGTGTTTAGTTTTGCTCATACATTTCTCTGCTTGTTGAGTATTTACTCTTATTTCAGAATTAATATGCATATATTCACATTCAGTGTTGTAGTTTACTAAAAATCTGCGAGGGTTGTGTTTTTCTATGTCTGTCAGCAGGATTACTCAAAATGTTCCGACTATATTTTAATAAACAAAAGTTTTTTTTAGGAATAATTGACATGTTTTTTTAGACAAGAATAGGAATTAAGAATTAAAGATTACTGGTGTGAGATCATAAATAATAATGAATCAGGTTTGAACTAAGATTTGTTCGTAGATTAATCTGTTCTGATTCAGTTTGGTATCAAATTTGACAAATCTTCTTGAGTTTCTTCTTTGCTTTGTGCTGTTTGTTGTCCCCTTCTGTAGGATGACTGTTGCTTGTACTAAATGGATCCCTTGTCCCTGAAAAATTAAATACATTTTCCTGTCAAGTTTTTATTACAGTTATAAAAATCTATCCTGACAGCAGATTTTGGAACATGAATGAAGAAGTGTCCGCCTTGTGTTCTCAGAGGGACAACAATGGGAACAGAATTATCTGCCATTGGGAAACACTAATTTTCCCATAGTCTGTCGTGCACTGTTTAGGTTGTGCACTATTGATTCCCAATGACAGGTTTCTCTTGAAGGACCTGGAAACCATTTGTAGGCAATCTCAGGGGAGTCAGAATATCACTGGGAAACAGCATTGGGCCTCTTCTTGGAAGAGCAAACAATAGTGAACAATAGTGAAAGGTTCGTAGAAAGTTTAGAAGGAAAAACAAAAGGCTGCAGCATCCAGAAGATCAATGGCAAAATTGCTTGCTTGGCCATGAGAGCAACACGGAGGTCACAGTCTAGACTTTAAAGTGTACTTTAGTAGAACCTCACGAGACCCAGGAGTGGAGCCGTGTAAAGTGGTATAGAACTGATCTTAAGACTAATGGACCAATGGTGTTGACTTGGAATGTCCCTGAAGTCATCTCTACTTTTGACAGTGATGCTGGTGACTCGCCGAGGACGACGACTGATGCATCTGGGCTTTCATGTCATTTCTGAAAATGCCCTGCGTGGCTGGCCGGCCACAATCGTTTTGCAAAATAAAAAAACCCTAAACTGCACCTGTTGAGTATTTGCAATCGTCTTTAACAGAACAAATGAAATGCCTTTTCAGCAAATGGAGAATTAAATGCCATTTTGTGTGTGTCCAGACATATGAACATCCCTCAAAACAGACAAGATGAGCTTTGCTTTCCCCCCGTAAAGAGCCTCTTATTAAAAGGATGCTTTCCTGCATATCAGGCATATCACGCGCTGCAGTCCCGGGGGGGGGGGGGGGGGGTGTTAAACTCTAATTTACCCATCAAAAACAGCAGAGTGTCTCTCAATAATCTACACAGTCCATTGGTTATTTGGGGTGCTGTCCCCGGTCAGAACGCATGCCCTGGAATGTTAAACGCTAATTCACCTCTGAGCTGTGGAGGTGGATGAAGTGATTGTTCTATCTGGGAGCTGATTAAAAAACGCCACCGGGCCGTTTCTCCCCCTCTGCATTTCTGTCCCCCCTCGTCCACCACATTCATTTCTGTATTCATGAGCGGATGGGAGCGTGCAGGCAGGGCGGTTGCTGCATTACAGATAATAAGGCCAGCGGGCACCACATTCCCTGCCACAGGTTTCCCCTTGCCCTGGCTCATTCAATTACTCCACAAGAGCCCTCTGAGGCACAGCTGCAATACGGGGCTGAAGAGGAGCAAAATGAGGTGCGTTCATGTACACATACACACACACACACACACACACACATGCATACATCTCCCAGATAGGAGGAGGTGGAGAAGGCAAGCACAGAATGTAGAACGATGTCTGTCTTTGCACTCAGCAAGTTAACAGAAAAGTTCCCCCGTCCCTGCTGCTCATTGGCTGATTCTGAAAAGAAAACGAGATTACGGCACCAGTTGCTCATAGATTCCATATATGAGGTCATCATTATCCTGATGAAAGCGCAGACAGCCGCTGCATCATCTAAAAGCGTGAAAGGCTGGTCGAATTAATGGGTCATATACTTCATCAAAAAGAGCATATTGATCACCTTTCTGGGCGTCTTAAACTAATCGTTCAACTCTTCACATTTATTCATGCATGTTGAATCTTGATTTAATTAATTCCCACGTTCAGCAATAGCTGAGGGATCTGAGGGAGTCGTCTCTCCGGAGCGGTCCGGTAGCTGTCCGTGGTGCTGAACGGTCCGGTAGCTGTCCGTGTTGCTGAACGGTCCGGTAGCTGTCCGTGGTTCTGAACGGTCCGGCAGCTGTCCGTGGTGCTGAACGGTCCGGCAGCTGTCCGTGGTGCTGAACGGTCCGGTATCTGTCCGTGGTTCTGAACGGTCCGGTAGCTGTCCGTGGTGCTGTCCGTGGTGCTGAACGGTCCGGTAGCTGTCCGTGGTTCTGAACGGTCCGGTAGCTGTCCGTGGTGCTGAACGGTCCGGTAGCTGTCCGTGGTGCTGAACTGTCCGGTAGCTGTCCATGGTGCTGAACGGTCCGGTAGCTGTCCGTGGTGCTGAACTGTCCGGTAGCTGTCCATGGTGCTGAACGGTCCGGTAGCTGTCCGTGGTGCTGAACGGTCCGGTAGCTGTCCGTGGTGCTGAACTGTCCGGTAGCTGTCCGTGGTGCTGAACGCCTGTCCTTCACACACACTGGAGGCCCGGGAAATACAAAGTTGTGTCTTTGGAACTCGGAGGACCGACATAACCAGAATTCACAGCTTTTCTGACTCTTGGGTGAGTTTTTTGTTTTTTGTTTAAAAAAAAAATGAAGATCATTTAATTTAAAAGTATTATTTTAAAACGCACCACAGCATCATTTATCTAGTGGGGAAATGCTTTTATTTGATTCATCGCCACGAGTTATCTGTATGGTAGCGCAACTAAGGAATAGCAAACAGACTGGAAACAGCTCCAACGTCCAAGGAAAAATATCTAGAATCCCTAAAAATATCACCTGATGGCAGAAGTTCAGATCAGAGAGAATGAGCAGTTTACTTCACCCAATGAAAGGCCTGGTTTCATACACAAGTAACACCACAACTTGTTAATTTTTTGTTGGGACTAATTAAAGTAAAAGTCAAGACCTCATCGATGAGTCAATGTCCTCCTGCTCATCTTGTGCCCCTTTGTCTGTAGAGATTTCTGAGAAGAAGAAAAACAACAACATGGATGAAAGTACATCCTTCACATATGTGTATTAAGAGGGAAGCATTGTGTTGATCTTTGACTTTAAAAAGAACACATTTTCCAAATTAAGGATTCCTAGCATTTGCAAGCTCTTCATTGGGTAGCATAATTTGCATTCCCTTGTAATTGCGCTGTTTCCTTGATTTTTAAATGATCACCCTAATTAGGGTGCATAATAGGGTTAATCAGACTCTGCTCATCACACTTATTATTCCTGCAAAAAAGGAAAGGAAAGGAAAAAGATACAGTACTTGATTAATTATATCATCCTTTTCATCAGCTGCACTACCCCCCGCCCCCCACCCCCCATCTGAAATTAATATCGTGGTAAATGGAAGGAAGGAGCTGGCCGGACGCAGACAGATGAAAGATTTCACTCAAATTAATTAAGCACTAATTATGCAGTGGGAGTTGGGAGCAGTTTGCATAATGAGCTCTATCAAAAGAGATCAGTCATGGAGAAGAGCTGTAGAGCTTTAATACAGCCTTCAGATGAAACGCAGACACTGCTACACGGCATGAAGTGGGCTCCCGTGAAAGTGGAGCGAGGGTTGAAGCCCGGCGGGGCTTGAGTTGTGAGTGTTTTGTTTTGTTTGTCAACATGCGGCGAATGGGGGGAGAACGTGGCATATTTTTGTGCTTGCAGATGTGGATTATTCCATTTCTCGGCGATATTAGATCTGCCCTGAGGCTGTGCGCACCTTCGCCATCTCATCTTAAGCATCAGATAATGAATTCTCTGCTTTCAACAAGAGGCAATAAGAAAAGAATGTCCGTTTAAATTCGAGCTAATCACAAACAACCTGCATGTACACTCCGGGGAGCTTTAAAGGCTCTAATCGCCTCTCTCTCTGCGAGTCTTGTGGCGCTCAGTTATTGTTGATCAGGGACTGTACTGTAGCTATCTATTTAGACGATGGGAAAAGGGATTAAACAGACAGAAGCCCTCCAGGTCTTAATTGCCTGTTTAATCACAGCCGCTGTGCGGTATATGGAGTTTAGTTACTTGAACTGATTTGTGGCGCAGCGGCAGCAATCATACATAGGCTAATCAGGATGCACAGCTCAGGACTGCCCTTCCAGGTCCCCGAGTGGAATTACAAAGACTATGATTAGTTAATCAGATGAAGAACCCAATGTCCTTTCTTTATTTGTGTATACACCTTATCTAAATGGAAATTGTATAGCCGAGGCACTTCCAGAAGGACACATCTACATGTGAATGATCCTCATTGAGTCCTTGGCGGTGAATACAGAATAAGATCTTCCACTCCCAATCATCGTGTTATGACATTGTGGAGACTTTCACATTGTCTGAGTGATATGTGTTGTCAATGCTCAATGTGAATGATGCAATCAATCAGGAAGCACTAGACGGCGGCTCCTCAAATACGCATGATGATGATGCGAGGCAGAATGTCAAGACTGTATGATTTTGAGAGTGGAGAAATAGGGGGAGGGCAGCCAGGTAGCAGAGGAGAGGATGTGAGGGTCATGTGGCCGCACTGGCTGATTGGCCTACGACTCACACCTGGTTGCTGCCTCTCAGCCCAGACACACCTGAGGCTGATTACGACCGGCCTTCATAAGCCCTGCTCCGCCCGCTGTTCACAGCCGGACTATTTTTTATGGCTCGCGTCCCTGCGTACAGAACGTCTTTCTGCCGCTCCTCATCCCTGGGATCTGCCTTTGTTAGAGTTTTGTATTTTGAGCTTGCTTATTTGGTTTGTTCTTTTGGCTGTGTCTTTTTGTTTAACAAGATATTTTCGTTGGGCTCCAGCCACCCCGTAACCCGTGCGCAGCTCCGGGATAGTGACTCGACTGATGAACATTCCAGTAAAGCTTATAGTCACGTTTGTACTGTCTCCGTCCTCTGTTTCTTGGGGTCCTCTCGCACCAGTCCGTAACAGAGGAAGCTGATTGGTGGGAAACAATCAGTCATGAAGGCCAATGTGCATGAATCCCAGTTAGAATGGCAGATACAGAACTGTCTTATAGTTTGCCACGGCGCCATGGCTCACTTGCAAAATCTGATATTCGTTCAAACTAAATTCTATTCCAATATAAATGCTCAGGGCCCCCAAAATGCATCGTCCCTTTGTCATTGTGCAAACACTGCAAGTCCAAATGTTTGGATCATCTATGACAAAAGTCAGCGTCTCGGTGCACCAAATATGCACGGAGACGTCTTGACGTGGAGTTGGACATTTGATGAAATGAAGGAGCACATTATTCCTGTATGTAAACTTAACATTAAATATTTATTTGAAAGAAATATCCTCTTGGGCTTGGATGATGTAGCTGCAGATCCACTTTCTGTAGGTCATAAACAACAACAAACTCTGTAAAGGTTTCATTTTCTATATAAAGCAACATGCTATGTAAGATGAGTCACGTTCACCCCATGAGAGTAGGTCTGATGTGTGCTCAATTACATTTAGATAGATTTAAATGAAAACCTTTTTCTACCACACGTCCGTCATGCTGTTTGACATTGTGTCTGTTGTTCCACAGAAATGAGTTTCCCTCCGTCGCATGGTGATAACCTCCTTCCAAATGTGGCAGACTTGACCTGCTGGCTCCTCCGAGAACCACCTCTATTATCTGTCAGTGACAGTGGCCCTTTGGAGGGTCCGGGGCCCCCCACACTGGAAGGTACAGGGTCGTGGACGTCCCAATCCATCTCTGTCTGCCCAGCGATTGATCGTGTCAGGGGCAGGAGATTGTGGGGTTCTATTCTGGTTAGCAATAGGTGGGAACCCTTTGACTCCCAGCACATGGCAAGCAAGGTCAGAGGCAGCTGGTGGTGGTGGTGGTGGGGGGGTAACTAGGGTGGATCTGGGGTTTGGATGCAAGCTTTGGGGGGGTGTTTCTTGTCATGGATCAGAAGATAATTGCCCCCAACCAATCGCCTGAGTCTATCGCTTACCCCATCCATCACCCATTCAGCATTTCCACTAGCATAATGGTTGCTAACTAATCGTATCATCATCACAGATCATGTGAGGCCGTACAGGAAGCGTTCAATACTGGATGGAATAATCACGTACGCTGAAATGAAACGTGATTGGTCCAAATTCCTCAGACCGAGTCTTAAATTAAAGGTTTATGCACAAGCAGAGTGACGTTTATTTGAACATGTGCTCATACAATGGAGGTGGCAGGATGCTTGCAATGATCAGCCGCCTCATCTTTAATTCAGAATTAATCTGCCGTGAACCTGATGGGACACCCCCCCCCCCCCCCCGCCTGCCCCATATTATATTCAAACTCAGGAGAGATATCCACCCTGATTAGGAGAATGAAACCTTGTCTATGCTTGATATCCTTTTGGCTGCTCTAATTTCCCAACTCCCATTTAGAAAAGACTCCAGATATGCATAATATACAATATGTGACTGGAAATGAGAAGGAAATGGCTAATGCTTTGCTTACGCATTAATGCATTTAAAGTCATTTAAATACTCAGGAGTGAAGAACGGAGGGAAAATTCTTCCTATTCTTGACTGGGATCCACTGAGCCATCCTTGCAGCTAAACTTCATAATCAGATGTTGGAATTATTTTTGGAAATATGAGGCTAAAATTGATCTTTTTTTACTTTACAATTAAGGCTTTATGTGATGCTTACATTTGCACACATACTTAGAAAATATATCCAATACATTTTAAGATCACTTGCCCTCAATTCAAGGCGTAACACCGGAATTATTACGAGGGCAGCACACAGAGGCCAGCGTATTGCCAACCACAGGAAGCTGTGTCAGCCAGGTGAATGTGTAGCCAGTAACCGGAGCTGCTGTTGACAGAGCGGGGGGGGGACAGGTGCTCCAGTCAAACTAATCCATACATGCATGCTGCAGCATTGGTCATCCATTAAGGCAGATTGATTCAAAGCTTTGAAACCTCAGCCCCACCTCTGCTGCCGCCGTAATAATTACAGTAATTTAAGATGAGCTGTGTTGAGGAAGGAATGTTCAATGTTTGTCTTGATAACTGTGGCAAAATTTTGTCACACAAGAGACAGGGGAACATCTCTGGAAAAATTATTCCCAACTTTATTATCTGAGGAAAAGATTAATTAAACGACTGCACAACCATAAAAAAAAATAAAAACATACCCCAATATTCAGTATCATTATAAACCTACTGCCCCAAATGCCAAATAAAGGTTTACAAGCAGAGGCCAGACATCTGCTGCTCTCTGATTGGCTGACACGCCAGCAGCAGTCTCACCTGTTATCCACAGCCACAGCCCAGTGCATGGTAAACGCCCTCAGTCAGAGCTGCGGGGTTAAGGAGCCCATCTGGTCAGCGGCATTAACAACCAGCTCTATAACAATGGCGTCCAGGAAAAGGAGAAGGGCACCGCTGGCTATTTCAGCCAATAAAAACAGACTATGCATGACATTTAGCGCCTGATGCGAGAGGCTTTGCAGTATGCAGGTTACCGACTCTCCACACCAGCCCCTGGTAATAAACCAAAGGCAATCTCAGAGGTGCTGTGTGTAAAGCCGCCTGCTGTCTGCACTCAGTTTTATCATTTGTGTGTAAAGAGCACCATGTCAAAAAAGCATGGGGGGGCTTTTGTATTAAACATTAGCCAAATACACAGGGAGCACCTCTAGCTTTTACAGGCACCGTTGTCTTCTTCACCAGGGAGGGAGAAAAATGACAACTCATTTTGTCTGATGAGGAATGACGGGGATGTAAATAACATGAGACAGATGAATGGGGGGGTCTGCAAAGGTCTGGCTGTCAAAGTAAAAGCACCGGTTCGTTGACTAAGCAGTGCCATCTTGTGTTCAGTCATCTGACCTCTTAGCCTGGAAGTAGCAACTCGGGGACAGGAGAAAGACTATTGCTGGTAATTTCCATCAAAATGGCAACTTTTATGTTGTTAACGTACCCCCAGTCTAATTATGGATGATTATGGAGAGTGGTGTGTGCTCAAATAAAATCCATTTGAGCCACTTTATGATTATTTCCCAAATTTTTGCACAAGGTTCGGTGCCTTAATGCCGGCTTCCGCGGAGCTGTAATATCCCTCATCCACAGAATTGGCTCTACTAAGCTAGAAACCAGACATAACTCTGGCTCATTAGATATTCGATGGGGCTCTATTTTTAACAACAGCCTCCATTTAGCACGGCAAGGTCTCCAAAATGAGATCTATGGAATGAAACGGGGATGTGAAGACAGAAAGGTTTGGGATGGAGTTTGAACAACAAGTAATGGGCTCTCTACAGCTGCTGGCACTAATGAGGATAATTACCCCAGTAATAACATTAGCCTATCTGAGGGAATGGAGGGGAAGGACAAGTGGTTTGAGTTTCTGTGGGTGGGTATGCAAGCGTGTACACATGCACGGCTGTGCGCGTGTCTTTCCTTCTATCTCGCTTGCAGTCGCTCCCTCATTCCCCGAATCTCAATATCTCTTTGTTAGCCCACAATAATTGTATTTGGGCCTCATATCCGCCATATCAGATTCGAGTTTGTACAAGGTAATTAGCAGGGGAAGGGAAGCCTCCACACCAGGAGGACAAATGCCCCCCCCATGACATCATTCTGGCTCCAATCAGGAGGAGAAGCTTTTTTTTTTCTGCTGCTGCTTCTTCTTCCTCCTCTTCATCTTTCTGGTCATTCAGCTGTCAAAGGCGGGCAGATGTAGCAGCAGGCAAAAGTTGATGACATTGAAAAGGAAGAGAGTTAGGATTAGGACGATAAAGAAATGAAAAGATAAAGGAGATAGAGAGGTGGAGAGTGATTTGAGATGAGATGGAGGGCTGTGTTTTCACCACAGGCCTGTAATCTCCAATCAACTTTGACTAACAGACAGTGGGGGGGGGGGGGGGGGGGCAGTTCCTCGCTGTTAATGCAGCTTGCCTTTCACAAGGAGCCGGTCCAGCTGGGAGTCGGGGGATGAAGGGGAGGATTAACTGGCACTCAGGTGGAGAGCGATGAAGAAAATCAGATGGCGTCCCCGTGGACGGTCACACCCGCTCTCGCTGCATCCATCACTCTTTTTTCCCCCCCCGAGTGAACAGCTCTTACTGTACTCTGTGTTTCCCGGGTGGAGAGGTGGAAGCAGGAGGTTGTGCTCGAAGCTTTATTTGGGGGGGGTGGGGGGGTGAATTGTGTCTGTTCTTAATTGAAATTTATTTCAGGTATGTCAAATGAAATGTTTTGAGGGTGAGTTTTCCTCCCTGCTGTTTTAGCAACAGCATCCAGCATCCTGATGTACCTTAATGGAATAAAAGAAGAAGCACCCCAAGGTTCAGTCCTAGGACACCTCAAGTCAACATTATCCAAATAAAAATGTAAAGTCTCTGATATCAGGCAAAATAAGAAATCACAGGTGCAGGATCCTCTTCTCACAGTGACTGGTAGCTTCTCTCACCTGGAAAACGGTAGCAGGCTGAAGCACACATCAAAGGCCTGTGTCTCCACTTCGGCATTTTCCTTTGGAAAAACCAGGCGCTCTCACAGCGGCTGTTGAACATCTGAGCGCAATCTAGTTACGCAATGCTGCCCCCTATTAGCACAGTGTTTGCAGCATCCACACGAGTCCTGCAGACCAGAGGGGCTGCCTGCTCTCTGCATTGGCCCCATGTTGCTGCGTGGGACAGCAAACCAAGAGACGTGTGGAGCTATATATTTATGCACATATATATAAAAAAAAAGCTGCGTCATGGTAAATCAACATACAGTCAGAAACAAAGGTCTTCCTGACATAATAATTTGAAAATGTATGATCCCAAAATGAAGATTTGTTGTTTGCTGACAGCCAAGTACCTGTACCAAGTACCAAGTACCTGTACCCGAGTACATGTTGTTCCTCTGCAGAGTTTTTAAATATTTCTGTCTCCTCTGTTCTCTTCTAAATGGTTTGGACTGGTATTTGTGATTACTATTACTTTGTGCCTCTGCTGCATTATGTTTTTGCCATTTTGGTATTCCCCTTGAGATTTACTCATCATTTCCAAGTCCTCTCTAACAAAGAGACAGAATTTGCAGTGAATGAAGCGAGCAAGCGTCTCTCATCTCTCTTCATGTCTGAAGAATACGACTCTGTCTCATCTTCCTGTCCATCCAATTCTGCTTCTTCTGTCTCCGAGCAGAGCAGGACTGGCATATAAACTCTCATGTATGTGTGTGTGTGTCTTTTCATATTTATTCATATCTATCACATTCAGTTTAATCTTACCACAGCTATATCTGCACATTTGATTCAAAGTACTACAGAATATACGACCAAGCACCAATTTTACACCGTTCAAAACAGGAAAACGAAGCAGATTTCCGTACACTAACATCCCGGATGTCCTCAAACCTGTTTTAAAGAATCCCAGCCATGATGGCATTGCTCTAACCAGCTGTAGGCCAGTATTCAACCGTAGATTCATTGATAAGATGGTTGAAAAGATTCAAAGAATCTTCAATTCAAACGAATTCCTTCTGAGAGCAAAATAACATCCCCTGGGGGGATTTAAATTATGCTTTGACAACATATCTCAACGCCGAATGAAAATAACAAAACACGAACTATTTTCATTCATATTAGACGCAGTGAAAACATCATGGCTCACTTCAAAGTCCTGCGGTTACCTGAGTGAATTGATTATTGTGTGGTCTTGACAATGATGACGTAACTATTTGGAGCTCTTCAGAGGAATTCGGGAAGGATCTGGACACTGCCAATCTTGGAAGTGGAATGGAGACACAATTTGTAGATCTGCTTGAAATAGAAAGAACATTTTATCATTCATAAGAAAATAGATTCCTGTTTCCTTAAATGCATCTACTTCATAAGCTGTCTGGATGGGTCTGACTGAATGCATAAACATGTCATATAATATCAGCTACTGGTTGATGATTTTTGGGATTTTATTAATGCTGTTAGAGGCCTGGTCGGATTAGGTTCATATCCTCGACGGTATAAAACTCTGTAGCAACGTGGCACTTTTCATTTGCATATCAGACTGCACCCACGGGATGCCAACAATGACCCTTCTGTGTGAATGGTCAGAGGCGTGGCTTTAGTTCACGAATGACGTCACGACATGTGAGGCGCCCACGCACTACGGCGGACTCCGTGAAGACCGCTGCTTTCCTGCGTGAACTTCTTCTAAACTTCAAAATATATTTTTTGAAATATTAAAATAAGCTATACCGAACTGTTTATCGTGAAATACATACCGTGCTATGTTTATGATACGTTGGTTTCGTTGACGGCTTAACATAAAATGAATCCAATGGTATTTGGTGGAAATTAGCGACGTCGTTTGTTTTATTTTGAAAGGTCACACACAGGAAGTCGTGCAGTTAATTATTTAGGAGTTTCACGTTTTTTCCAGGAAGTAGAGAAATGTCGGAAGCACAAGAGCGCTTTCCACAATGAACTGACAGGCATTACTCACTAGTCTGTCTCTGTTTCGGTCTGTCCAACCGGCTCTTCTGGAAACGGAAGTCAAACCCGGTGAGTAAGTCTTCATTCTTTTAATAATTTCAATCATCTCGCCCGGCTGCGTCTTATTTTGACACTTCATCTGGGAAGTTGTACTTTTTGGGGTATTTGAAGGCAGTGGATTATAATTTTTAATGTCTTAAATTACTGACAGATTAATTAATAACACCAAATGCAAATTTGGAATAGGCTTCAGAAATCCTTTTTGTTTTTCTGCTCCAACAGGAGGAGAAGTATTTGGCCTCTCTACCAGTCACTTAGAACTCAAGAAGCCTCTTTGATGAGAAGTGAAACGTCTTCAACAAAACTTAAACAAGTCCAGTTGATTCTATTTTTTATTATTTTTTTATATGGGGGGCATTTTAATTGGCATATTGTAAAGCTGGTAAAGATGGAACTTGCTGATGTGCGCAGGTTCAAAATCTGCCGGTGTTCACAAAGCGAGCAGATCTAGGGTCTGTTCCTCAGCTGGTCAAAAAACAAAACACCCCGACAGGATTGTTTATATTTCACAGGTGAGAGAATGGCAGAGCAGGTGCTGGTCACTGGGGGAGGGGGCTACATCGGGAGTCAGTGTGTGGTGGAGCTCCTCGAAGCGGGTTACCAGCCAATCGTAGTGGATAACTTCAGTAACGCTGTGAGAGGTAAGCAAGGACACACACACACACACACACACACGCACACGCACACACAGCTAATATAGCCTCCTCCAAGTGTGTTTATTTAGTGCAGCGACAGACTTACCTTGTGTTGCATCCTGTTTGAATGGAGGCGAAGGCGGCGGCGTGCCAGAGAGCATACGCAGGCTGGAGAAGATCCTGGACACCAGTATCGAGTTTCATCAACTAGATCTTCTGGACAAACCTGGCTTGGAAAAACTCTTCAAGGAGGTAAACTTGTTTTGGTGAATGGAAAAAAACAAGGATTTGAAACGCCATCGAATTTAGGCAATAGAATGATCTCACCCAGATTTTAGTCATCATCTAATTTACCAGGAATGTGCTTTGTAGTACAGCCAGACTTCATTGTACCCACAACCATGTGACGTAATGCTCTCAAGCCAGATCCCAGATCAGTCGGGCTGTTGTGTAACATGTAAATAAAAAGTGGTGAAAGAATGACGTCAATATCCCTTGGAAGCAAGTAATTCCTCTACCTTTGCGATGGCTCTCTTTTTGGCCCACTCCTGTTTAATTAAAAATGATGTTGCTGGTATAAAATGGAGGAGGATTCAGGCTGTGTTGTAGAAAGTCCTTTCATGTTCACACGATTACAAATGCGATGTGTTCTGCAGCACTCTTTCAGTGCGGTGATGCACTTTGCAGGACTGAAGGCTGTCGGGGAGTCGGTGCAGCAGCCGTTGCGCTACTACAGGGTCAATCTCACCAGCTCCATGAACTTACTTGAGGTCAGTTTGAAAGGTTAACTCGTTTGCGCTCTTCTTTTTTAATGGTCTCTCTGTACCAACCTTCATCTTCGCTGATTGAAAGGACGTATTTATTCAAGTTTGTCGATTCTTATCCTGCACCACGTCCACGCTTGTCCCTACTCCGGAATCGATCGCACAGATTTGTGTTTGTTCGCTTAAAGAGCGAGTTGGGTTTTTTTTTGCGTCTGCGTGTGTTCTAGGTGATGCAGGCTCACGGGGTGCGTAACTTGATCTTCAGCAGTTCAGCCACGGTGTATGGAGACCCCCAGTACCTTCCCATCGATGAGCAACACCCTGTGGGCGGCTGCACCAACCCCTACGGCAAGACCAAGTACTTTATTGAGGAGATGATCGGGGACCATTGCAAAGCTGAGAAGGTACCAGTAAGGAGAAAGTGTAACGCGCTGTATTTGGTGTCGCATTACTGGCTTTGTTTGAGCAGGACTGGAATGCCGTGCTGCTTCGTTATTTCAACCCAATTGGAGCTCACTCATCCGGTGAGATAGGAGAGGACCCTCAGGGTATCCCCAACAACCTGCTGCCGTATGTTGCCCAGGTACGTGAGCTGTCTGTCGGAGAAAGCCAATGTTATTCCAATATGTAATTGTTTCTTTGCTTAATTGATCTTCCTTCCAGGTGGCGGTTGGGAGGAGGGAGTGCCTCAGTGTGTTTGGGGATGATTATGACACACTTGATGGGACGGGTAATGGCAAAGAGCTTTTAACTACCGTCTACATTTAATTCTGTGTTTGTTTATTTTCCCTCGATAGCACGCAGCCTTGTCTTTAATATCCTTCAAACATGGAATCCAGGAAACAAAGGTTATTATTATTATTTTTTTTATTGCTAGGTGTGAGAGATTATATCCACATTGTAGATCTTGCAAAGGGACACATAGCAGCTCTGAAGAAGCTAAAGGACAAATGTGGAATGAAGGTATGCATTAGAAATGGGGAAAAACAAAGAAAAATACCTTGCTGCTTATTTTCTACTGCATTGTACATTTATGGGACTGATGTGTGCATTATTTTATCTGAAGGTTTACAACTTGGGCACAGGAACGGGCTACTCTGTGTTACAAATTGTGAAAGCAATGGCGAAGGCATCAGGGAGGGAGGTGAGTGATGGGAGAGGAATTTTGTCGCCAAAGTTGTTTACTTTTGTGACATTTCATTTGTCTTTATTGTGAGTTCAAGGTGGCCTTTACCATTAAGGTGTTTCTCCTCTGAGCCGCTGAAATCCACACTTGCTGGCCTAAACCACATTCCTTTTTTTTGTTTAGCTTTTGTATATTTTATCCTCTCCTCAGATCCAATACAAAGTTGCTCCTCGCAGAGAAGGAGACATAGCATCGTGCTACGCTAACCCTCAATTGGCTGAGGAGGAACTGGGCTGGAAGGCTAAATTTGACCTGGAAAGAATGTGTAAGGAATATTTGATTTGTGAATTGTTTTCCTATGTGGCGCCTGATATTGTGTTTCGCACTCTGCAGGTGAGGATCTGTGGCGTTGGCAGTCCAAAAACCCCACTGGATTTCTCAAAGGCACCGCCTCTTGATTCAGGCGGCCGTTTCTTTGTCACCGTCTTAAATCACTGGGCCAAAAGCTGATCAACTCTGCTTCTTATATAAATCAATAATGAGACCTCCACGGGATGCTGAATATTTTTTATCATGATTAATTTTCTACTTCTATACTCATGACTGTCTTATTCTAAATTTACTGTTTATATGCAAATACTTACGTAGCAAACTTGGGATTCTGTAAATTGTTCCTTTTATTAATGTTTTCACCGGTGAAACATTAAAATGAATGAATGAATGTATTTTCTAAGTCCCACCCCATTATTGGATAGATTGATAGATACTGAGGTAATTATGGAAACTAGGCTCTCAAATGATTGTGTAATTATTATTTTGTGACATTATTGACTACAATCTGAGATTAAATGCTTGAGACGAATTTGTGCGTTTTCTATAATCTCATGCCAATATAATAAGCATGAAGCAGAGTCACCAAATAAGAGATTAAATAAATATCTGATAAACACACCCTCGTATTCCTGCGTGTATAAGGCTGTAATGCGCTGTAATGTGTTGCCCTGAGCCGGGGCACTGGGGCTTTAAATGGCTCCTCCGGGCGCCCTGTCCACAAACACCCACGTCAGCACGGCGCTCCCGTCGCTCCAGCCGGGTTTCGGTCTTTAGGGCTGAGCAGGAAGTGCCTTGGCTGTGTGGAACCCGGACGACGCACGCACACACACACACACACACACACAAAAAGAAAGCACAAACAATAAATTACAAATGGATATGGTGTCGGGCTCAGGGGCGAGCAGGCTCTACCGGGCGTCGGGTGAACCGAATCATCAGTGAGTATGGATGGATCGTCTGGGGGCTGTTTCACGGTTCCGGGGCGTAAAAGCGGGTCCTCGCAGCCCGGGGAAGGAGCCGCTCCGGTTCGGGCCAGCAGGCAGATCCTCCCGGAGCGCACGGGCGAGCAGCGGGCAATGAAAGCGGGCGCGCCCGTGCGCGTTTGCGTGACGGCGGGACACATTGTCTGACCGTATTATCCGCGGTTTGCGTGTCTGCCGCTTCGCTTCCATTGTGTGGCGGATGGAGCCTGGAGTGGGCGTCGCTCCGGGACAGGCTGTGGAGCGGACCCGCTTTTTCTTTCTCGGGGACTGCGGCTAATCCGGCGTCGTTTTATTGATCGATTAGTGTGTGAATCGGCACAGAGTAAGCCCGGGGGGGTGGGGGGGGGGGTTGCTTCTTCTAAAGACAGAACCGGGTTACGGTTTTATTTGCGCTCCCTATCTCGCGTGGTGCGTTTGGGGAGCATCAGACATTTCATGCGCGCTTTGGCGTCACGCAGCGTTGCGCGCAGGGTTTTTTCTTGTCACCCGATGCTCTCAATCTGGAGCCGGGTGTAGCCCATGATTAGAGGAAGACTTTGATTGAAGGCTCGTTCAGCCAATCATCGCGCAGAATGAAATCCACGTGGGAGGGGGGGGGGAGCAGGAGATGATCCAGTGTGGAAACAAAGGCAAGGGGGGGTCTCTACTGTGACCAAAGTGGGGCGTTAATATTTGGGCCTGCATTGTAAACACTGACAAAATCATGGGCCCAGTTATGAGGCTGTTAATTCATTCCCTGAAAGGCCGCTATTGTTTCATTGCGTCCTCCTGCAGAGCGATCTAAACCACGGCGCTCTGCCGCTTCGCTTTCCGCAGGCAGCCTCAGAGGTGGTTCAACACGGCCGACATCACGGTGGCGCACCAGAGCAGCCTGCTGAAGCAGCTCAACCAGCAGCGCCACCAGGAGCTCTTCTGCGACTGCAGCGTGCTGGTGGAGGGCCAGCTCTTCAGGGCCCACCGGAATGTCTTGTTCGCCAGCAGCGGCTACTTCCGCATGCTGCTGTCCCAGGGCCCCGACACGCTGTCCGACTCCGTCAGTGTCGCCTTCGACGTCTTCAGTCCCGAGACCTTCACCGTCATCGTGGATTTCATCTACTCCGGCCAGCTGGACCTCTCCAGCCACAACGTGATCGAGGTGATGTCCGCCGCCAGTTACCTGCAGATGAACAACGTCATCAACTACTGCAAGAACTTCATCAAGTCCTCTTTGGACATCAGCGTGAAAGAGGAAGACGCCGATCGCTGCCTGAACCTGTCCGAGACATGCAGCTTCACCAGCGGAGCGGAAGAGAGCTCGGAGCAACCGCAGCAAGGCCCCTGCTCTGATAGTCCGCCGCCAGCGCTCTGGACCCGAGACAACTCCAGATCCCACTCGGGCTTCATGGGGAAGGACTCCGAACAGGATGCGTCCGAATCAGCCATGAAAACTAGTCCAGGCAGCCCCGCTATTGAGCTCAACACCGAGGGAGAGGATCTGCAAGACCCTCAGGACCCTCTGTACACCTTGCCCGCATCAGAGCGCCGGCGAGGTAAAGGGGGAACCAAAAGGAGAGCGCCGAACAGCACCCAGTCCAACCACCATGAAGACTTGGACATCGAAGAGGCGAGAACACAAAAGGCTGAAAAGGCAGAGGAGCTGTACGCAACGCTACCGTCGACCGTGGGCATTATGGAACACTTTAATAAAGGTTAGTTTGACTACATGTGGAATAATCAATGGTTCTGTTACCTTTTTAGAGAACTAAGAAAAGCAATAATATACTCAGACTGGCAAGAACTTCACCCTCGGAGGTGACCGGGAATGGTGACATGCAGGGACCCATCAGAAAAGCAGAAGCTCTGGACAGTTTCACGTTCTTTTATTTCTTTTTTTTTTGCAGATTCACACCCAATCATGCGCTTCAAATGCCCCTTTTGCACTCACACGGTGAAGAGGAAGGCGGACTTGAAGCGCCACTTGCGATGTCACACAGGGGAGAGGCCATACCCCTGCCAGGCCTGCAATAAACGCTTCACCCGTCTGGAGCATCTCCGTAGCCATTTTGAAACTGTACGTTTGTTTACAACCAGGAAGATGTCACTTTCTGTCATTCCTGATAGGTTGAACAACTTTTATTAACAAAACGAGGCAAAAAGTTGAATTTAGTTTTCTCATATCTTCACAACAACCATTCCCAAACATGTTTGTATTGTTATTTATGATGGGGTTTTTTTGTTTCCTGTTTTGCCACAGATCCATCAAGCCAGGAAGTTGGTGTGCAGGAAGTGCAAGTGTCAGGTTACGGAGGACACTGGGCACGTCGTATGCGAAGGCACGCGACGCTACCGGATATGTAGCACATGCATCCAGGAAGTGGGTTGTGACGAGATGCCCTTAGACAGTCTAGAGGAGACCAATGAGGAGCCGGCCCTGCTACTGGGAGTGGATGGGGAGGAGGAGGGGGACACCAAGCGGAGCTGGATGCTGACCGATGAAGACGACTTGGCCGAAGACTCGGGGGCCGACCTAATCATCCAACAAGTGGACGACAGCGACGAGGAGCTGTAGTGACATGGAACAGTGGTTTATATTTTTAATGGACTTGGAGCGACAAGTGTCATTCTAAAGCCATGCAAGAAAATGCATGAATGAAACTAGAAAAGCACTCAGAGAGCGCAGACCTCCGCCGAGCAGCTCATTCCCCTCCTAATTGGATTCACACCGTCCACATGGTGATCTGGATCGTCATCAAAAGGTTCTAAATTGTTTCTTGGTATCTTCATACACCAACCATGAAAAGTAAAAGTGAATCGGAGTTGATGTGTATTTTTAACTGATTTTTGAATCCTTAAATGGGATTTTCAATGTTAATTAAAAAAAAGATTTTTACCGACTCCATTCTGGAGCCGATCCGGATGAAATTTGGTGGTGAGATAGAGGCCCCCACCAGACATGACTGTGTCAAATTACATAAACATCGGTCAACAATTCACCGAGATATTGAGGTGTTGGAATTGGATCTGACCTTTCAACTTTGACCCAGAAAACGTCTGATTGGTCAAGAGAGACTAAAGCCCGCCTACGCATGAAACAAACTGCGTTGCACCCCCTGTGGGATGAATCGCTCGACGGAGCTTTTAACAGTACTAAAGGAACTGTCCAAAGAGCTGCGAATCGGTACAACTAATCCGCTAACAGTGAAGATTGCAAGTAGCTGACGAATTTATGTGGGAACTGAAAATTGTGAATTATTTTAAGTGGCAAAACACCATCCAGTCTAACGGTGAAAGAGGTAAACAGGAAGTGACACAATACGCATAGATACGCAATACGCAAGAAACAAATTTTGTTCCTCAACCACTGACCCATAATCCAGGATCTCTTCTGGGTCATCACCAAAATGTAATCAGATGTTCCTGGTAACATTCCCAACATTTCCTGAAAGTTCCTTCAAGATCCGTCCAGAACCTTCTGAGTTATCTTGTTAGCGGACCGACAGACAGACAAACGATCCACGGATGATAAGGCATACATTGTGGTATATTACTTGTGTATAAATCAACTAGAATGTCTTAAATTTTACTTTTGAAGAAATTGTCGTTCAAAACAGAATGCTTTTTGTTAGTTTTCATGAATGATATGCCATATCCAAAGCATGCATATTCAGTGTTTTCTTTCCTTAATTATACTTACATGCTAACTGTTTCAAAGATGTGTAAAGTTTTTTTTCTATATGCATGGAGGAACAGCTTTTCTATGTTTTGGAACTCTTCTCTGCTGAGCAACACAATGTGACAGACAACATGACTGCTGTTTGCATAACCCTTTTAGGTTAAGGGCAGACTTTTCATACCCAAATGTGTTACAGTGGCAGTGCACGATGATATATATATCCAATTATAATTTATTTGATTGTTATTTGATAATTTGACTGATTGATTTTTGACACATTAAAGATATTTTTATACATCCCTGTGCTTGTGTCTTTCACCCTTTGTCCTTTTCAGTAGAATTAAAGTACTGCCAAATCTTACAAAAAAATTATAGAACGGACAAGAAAAAGAAAAAAAATACAATATTTATTTATGTACACATTCTTTTCAATTCATGTAATTTTAGAGATCATGTCAGATGCCGGTCCTCAAAGGAAAGCCGTAATAAAGGTAATATTTTCAAAGATAGCTATAAATTGTGTGTATACTGTTGAAGGTGACGATTTGATCGTGACTTTGCTGCTGTCGGAGTTTAAGTGACGGCAACATTCCTGAGGTGGGGAAGAAAAAAATCATTAGGTATGAAGTGAGGGAGGACAACACAAAGGACAGGGTGATGTGGAGAAGCTTGATTTGCTGCCAAAAGTACAGCAGTGGATGAGGTCTGACTCAACTGTTCACGTGTGACCTCAAAGAATGTCAAACTCACAAGAGTTGAAGTAAATCTGTAATACTCTAAGAGACACTTACAACTGAATAAACCTCTTGGACGGGATGCAAAGAAGCTTTAAACAGTAGTCCATTCACTTCAGATTCAACCTCCAAGGGTTACCATGGCAATGCTCCTCATCTTCTAGCCGGGCCGCATAAGAGGGATCACATCACGCATGTCCTCACTCAGAGTTCAATTCAAGAGCCTCTTGTTCGTTTTCAAATCAGTGAATGGTCTTTCCCCCTCATAGCTCTCTGAGCTTCTTCACCCCTACATCCCTGCTTGACACTTCTCTGTCGCTGCGCCAAAATTATGGAATAACTTAATTACCACATTGCACATCAGGCAATCCCCTTCTCTATCCACATGTGGATGTTTATGTTTCCTGTTTTTATTTACTAGTTATATGTTCCATTTATTCATGGCCTCACTTCATTTATTCATGCATGCACAGCACTTTGTGACAGCTACGGCTGTTTTAAAGTGCGTTATAAATAAAGTTGAGTTGACGGATGAATGAGAATCTACACTATCCTATGAGATAAGAAGGATTTTAGGTACATTTATCTCTTTTTTAAATACAGAATGTATATGGTTCCAACTAATATATCAAATAAAGGTATTTCAAATAGCAAATCCCCGGCACATAGATGGCGCCATTGAGGGTCTTCAGTAGCGTATCCAGTTCTCTACGCTTCCAGCCAATGTACACTTTAAAGAAAAAAATATTATTACTTTATTAAGATAACAAGAGTAAGGACAAATTCACAGTACAGATCTCACCCTTCAACATGACACAAAAATTTAACACCTTCAGAGAATCAAATAGAGGGAAATCTAACAGTGAGGAATATAATATCACTAACACAAATATAAGAAAGAATGAGAAGGGAAAGAAATAAGATTAAAAAAACAATAATAAAAATTATAAAAAATAATGATATACGTACAGGTAAATTCAAACTAAATTACAAATTACAAAGGGTTTTGAATTGAAAAGTTAAATTCTGCTTCAGCCAATGTGCACTGACTGTGACGACACTGGAACCCGCCTTACTCTGTCTCTGATTGGCTTATACCGTCTTAACTTCTAACCAATAGTTACCCGTTATATTGAACACAACATGCACTGGCCAATCAGAGGCAGAGTAGGGTGGACAACGCAAAAAACGTCACTCGAGGGGCTGGACCAATATGGCGGCAGTCATGAAGATTGTCAACAGAAGCGCTTTTAACTCACTAATGGGTCGGCAGTGTCTGGCGATTAGCTCTCCTGCAAGGGCGGAAGTGGTGAGTTGTTCCTGTGTCTTTTTACTTCCTGCGTGTATTTACTTCCTGTGTGTATTTACTTTCTGCGGGTTGTACTGCGGGCTTTTAGCTGGCAGGCTGGACACCACTGCTAGTCGGCTAGCATCAGCTTCTATATATGGCTAATTTAAGCCATCCTAATGTTGCGACTTAGCAGCTAGATAATTTGCTGCCGGTGTCAGGTGAGCTACTCTAAGAGGAACAAATAGCGCCACGCCATTAACGCAGGACGTGTTTGTGTGCGTAGGCCGGTGCAAGAGGAGAACGAGCTTTCCCAGGAAAGGTGAAAATAGTGGAGGTGGGACCCAGAGATGGCCTTCAGAATGAAAAGGTAAAGAATTCAATATTAAAGAAAATTAACATTGTTTCATTTCATTACTTAGCCTTACGCTGTTTCTGAACCATCGCTGTTGCTGCGCTTGTCTTTTACAATCAGGTGAACTGATCTCGGTTATGCTGGTTTCTCTAACTTGTTCCTGCTTCCGTTCTCAGACTGTTGTACCAACAGAGATAAAGATTCGCCTGATAGACATGTTGTCAGCGTCAGGGCTGCCAGTCATTGAGGCCACCAGTTTCGTGTCTCCGAGATGGGTTCCGCAGGTGAGTTTGTTTTCCCTGAAGAATTCAGACCCGAATGTCGAAACGCTCCGCCGGAGGACAGTCGGAACCGGAGTGCCTCGTTCGCCACACAGTTTTTGCTATGATTATTATGTTAGATGGCAGACCAGGTGGAGGTGATGAAGGGGATCTGTAGGAGACCCAGAGTGTCCTACCCAGTCCTCACACCCAACCTGAAGGGCTTCCAGGCGGCTGTGAGTGTCCAACATGCTCCCTCGACAGTGTGCGTCCAGCTTCTTAAACTGGAGTGTGTGTCTACAGCCTTCGTGCCTTCTCCTTGCTCCCGCTTAATACAGGTAAAGGCAGGCGCTTCGGAGGTAGCCGTATTTGGTGCCGCTTCTGAGCTGTTCAGTAAGAAGAACATAAACTGCTCCGTGGATGAGAGTTTGCAGCGCTTCGACGAGGTCGTGAACGCAGCCAAAGAGGCCGGCGTGCCAGTTAGAGGGTAGGATCACTGCCTCGCACTGTCCTGGAAGCACATGTACAACAACCTTTTTATCTATTTCTCTTCGCTACAGTTATGTGTCGTGTGTTCTTGGATGTCCGTATGAAGGCGAGGTGGCGCCTGAAAAAGTTGCACACGTGAGTTTTCCCCTTTGTGGATGGTTTACAAAGAACCGAACCGAAGCGGAAAATAAAAAGCCGCGCGTGCAAGCAGCTCAAGACTCTTGTCTCCTTTCATGCAGGTCGCTGATCGGCTGTATTCCATGGGCTGCTATGAGATCTCTCTTGGGGACACCATCGGCGTGGGGACTCCGGGCGGCATGATTAAGATGCTGGAAGCGGTGAGCCGAAAGGTGCCCGTCAGTGCCCTGGCAGTCCACTGCCACGATACCTACGGCCAGGCCCTTGCTAACATCCTCGTGGCCTTGCAGGTGATGCTATCGGGGCTTCAAGCGAAACCACTATGATGGTGATCTATTTATGGAACAGGAATTACTATTGATTTCAAGGTCAATCTTCCCTTTGCTTTGCAGATGGGAGTGAGTGTGGTGGACTCGTCAGTAGCTGGACTCGGCGGCTGTCCCTATGCCCAGGGGGCTTCTGGTAACGTTGCCACTGAAGATGTGGTCTACATGCTACATGGACTTGGAATTCAAACGGCAAGGACACTTTCCTCTCTCTCTGCTCCTTTATAATACAGATTAAAGATTCTGCTTCTGTGATAATGTAGAACCATGTAGAACCATCTGCCTGATTCAGTAATTAAATGTCCAAAAGCACGCCTCGGTATTGATCCTCCTCCTGAACAGATCTAAAATGTTATTCAATATTTTTCACAAAACCATCTCCATTTGATCAGAAATGTATTCAATACTTTTAATTTTAAATGATGTGATGACCTCTGTCTGTCTTCAACAAATGGTCTTTTATGCTTTTATTTTGATTTAACTTGTTATTATTTTGAAATTAGGAGTTTGCATGGAGTTATTTTTACACATTATTTTTAAAACAAGCAATAATTTGAGAGAATATAGCGAGGCCGGCTTTACATGAAAATCTATGCAGACCGAGGTTGGAGCAGTTTGCAGTGTGAGCGGTGAGTGAACAATAACGGGTACAAGATGGAATTAATGTGTGTTAATTTCAGCAGAACCATTTTAAAACTCTCAGAATAGACATACAAGGTCAGTTTAGTGCGAGTACTCATGGAATCTGTTACCAGAATATCAAGTAAATACGACGATGGGCTAAGAAATGAAGTCTATTCAGTGAGTAAAATTCAGACGGCTCAAGGAGAAACAGGCTCTCCATATTTTGTGGACCTAGTGTTGCTGTTATATTATTATAATCTTGATCACTCGCTTTTTTTCTGATGAATTTTAAAAATATATATCAAAAGGGAATAGTGCTTAACAGTCCAGCATGCTGTTGTTATTCTTGTGAAGTGGCCCAGCACGAGCAGCTGGATCCAGCACAAACTATGCTTAAATCTTAAATCTTGAATCTTAAAGAAGTCGACGCCTTTCTTATCTTGTATCAGACGGACGAACCTATTCTGCCCTATGAATAAACTGATTAAAGGTAAGATTAAATACTATGTAATTGCTGTGCTTTTGATTGGTTACGTCCAGCCTATTGTGATTAGAAACACGCAGCACTTTGAAAGTGAACCAATGTGTTTCCGTTTCAGAGTCATGGTGGTGGCCTACCAGTAATTGAGCCTCGTGCAGAATTATGGGTTGAGAGGTCACAACATGTTTAAACTGCTAAGCATAATTGTGCAATACCAAAATGTGTGCTCTTAATTCTCTTCATGTCCCTAATCACCGCCCTAGAGGGAGGCTATTATTATTAATAATAACCCAAAGCAAGAATGAGGTAAATGCTAATCGCATGCAGACAATACAATTGCAGACAGAATATGTTTAACACAAATTAAATTGATACATATATTGCTATGTTAAGATTTAGGCCTATAATTTTGTATTTTAGGGTCAATAGTTATGAAGGGGTGGAATTGTGTGTCCACTCCTTTTCAAAAGGAGTGAGCAAAAGTCTGCAAAGTGCAGCTACTTACTTCCAGTGTTTGCTTTAATTAGTTTACTTCCTCTTTCACATGTTCAGAGTAAATATTTAATTCATTCATTCATGTTTAATTGAATCGCTTGCAGGGCTGACGGGATAGTTTGTGGTGTAGAAGCAACCGTTTCCGCCGTACTGCAAAAGAAAAGAGAGGAGAGTTTGCTGAAGATTGACAAGCCAATTAATGAAAGGCTGGCAGAAATGAACAAATGAATGTGAGGGTGAGGGTATCTTAGTTTTCACTTTGATCCAAAGTTTGTGCACTTTAGTGTAACGTTTGCACTATGATGTAAAGTTATGCATCTGTTACATCCTGATGTGAATGCCGGTGTTTGCTCGATACTTTCAGACCTCAAGTCCTGTGTTTGTCCAATACTGTTGTTTGCTGCTGAAATTAAAGTATTATTGGGAACCTTCATTTGCTTATTCATATTTCTATTACCGCCGAAGCATTTATTCCAGAACACGAGAACATATACCAGCAATATGTTTATATAAAGATGTATCAGTGTTATGTTTTTATACAAAGGATATATTTGTTTAAACTAATTGACAGATCGATTTTTTGGGGGGATTGTTCCACTGTGGTGATTTGTTACGTAGTTTTATTCCTGTATTTCATTCAAACATTGATGTTTTAGAGGTCGCGTGTAGTCCTGGGAACTTGTTGGTGTAGATGTGTACGAACCCGGTTACACGCTCTTTGTTAAATTACTTTCTATCCCTCCATCCTCTTCTCAGGGCGTGGACCTCGCAAAGCTGATGGATGCTGGAGCTTTCATCTGTCAGACCCTCAACAGGAAGAGCAACTCCAAAGTGGTGCAGGCTACCTGCAAGCTGTAGCCTGACTGCGGAGCGTGATCGTCCATCGATCGAGTGTTCAGTTGGAACGTTTTCATTTTGGTGTTATTGAGTATTAGAACGGTACTGCAATATTTGGATGTACTGGACTCTTCCTTCGACCTTCATTACGTGACGGCTTGGCAGGAACAGTGCCTTAGGAACAGTGTCAGATCACCCTATTGATTAAAGAATGCCTCTTGAATGGTGCGCTCACGTTCTGGCTGGGCCGAGGGTAAACCAAAATGAAGCACAGACCTTGTTTAAAACAAATTGGCAAGTACAAATATCAGAAGGAACGATGACCTCCCTGTTGTCAGAGACTGGAGTGCTGTTTGGACTTTATCCTGCTGTACGTATCAGTCTTCATGCTAATCGTCAGCACAGAGAGCACCTATGGAAACGTTAAAAATGCCAACGTCCCGTGATCTATATATTTTAAACTTGATTTGTTTTGTGTGAAAGTGTTTATTTATAAATTGATGTATTTTATTTGAACATAAATAAGACTGTTAAAAAAAAGAAGAAGTAATTCTTGAATGAAATGAGCCACTGGTGTTTAAGTGTGTCGCGTTGTGATAACTCTATATAATCTGAAATAGATTTAAATCATATACTTTAATACTGGATGTGTGATCAATATCATTTCTCTCAACATTGAAATACAAATATAATTTTGAGCCGTCACTGCTCGTGTCCATTTTAGTACTTTTGTACTTGCTGTGTATGATTCAGAATAAACAATAAACTCTATCCTTGGCTGCACCTCGTAGAAACGAGACCGACAAGTCTGACTAGCAGACTGAGATTCTTGCTACGAGTCTCTGTAAAACTTGAAACCGTGCATGTTCAGGATCGGACGCATGAAAAGGCCACGTCGTCATGACTCACAGCTCATTCAAATAGCTAACGCTAACAGTCAAACCCGGTGATGTAAATGTTATTAGTCAGCAGCAACGGGAAAAAAGCCTCTCTACATCACCCTCAAATCATAATGCTACCAATCAGACATTAACATAAGGAAATAGTTATTGTAACTATGGTTAGGAAGAGCATTTGCCCACGTGTATTAAAAAAAAATGTTTTAATTGTGTACAAAAAGCATTTTTCAAAATGAAACAATGTTCCAGAAATATAATTATTTCAGGGAGGCACCAGCACTCGGACCAACCACACTCATGTTCAATAAATTTAATAAATTTAAATCTATAAAAAAAACTTACACGACAATGAACAAGTGCAGAATAAACATTTCCGTCCGGTGTCCCTGTGGACAAATGGGGACCGTAATTGCTGAATGAGCCGCCTTGCTTGTCCAGCCTTTCCTCCACCTCCTCTGTGCTTCTGCTCGCACCACTCATTAAAAAAAGGCAGCATTCCTTTTGCCTCGTTTAAAATCAACAGTGGCCTTGGGACGAGGCAAGTTTGTGTACAAGAGTGTCAAAGCGCAGGCAGACTATGTACAAGACCAAGTATATGCCCGCCAGAGCTTCCAGTAAAGAAAGCCTATGACGATGAGAATAAAATGCAGTAACAAGACTCATTTTGCAGCCAGTCTGTGAACCTTCAAGTATTTTGTAGCAATAACTTTATGACTTTGGAGTTTCCACAACTGTTTACATCCTCGGATGATCTTCTCGGGTCATCAGGAAGGCAAAATTTGAGGAAGCTGATGTCAGCTCGTTTAAAAGCCCAGAGTGGAAGGGATTTAAGGGCAGAAATGGAATGTAGTTTTTATTAATATATATATATATATGCAGTACATGTCACTCATGTTGTTTTTGCCTTACGCAGAGAGGTATATTTACAGAGTCCTCTTATGTGTAATCCACCGTGTTTGCGCTGCCATGTTTCTATGGAAGCCCAGAAGCTGAAACTGGCTCTAGAGAAGACTTCAAGCATCTTAGTGTGTGCTATAGGGGGGGGGGGGTGAGAAGAGGTCCCTAGATGCCACTAAATCCTGCACTCTGGACCTTTAAATTAGAGACCACTGAGATGTACGTTTGACATTCAGTGACACCACGGGAAGGGGGGTGAACACCTCTCCCAGGTGTGTCCCGCCTTCTCGTGAGCAGCCTTTCGCCTTCCTTCCCCTCCCTCCCTCCCGAGAGAGAGAGAGAGAGCTTTCAGTGGAATGTTCCGGTGCAGGTTAAAGGGTGAAGTGGAAAAAGGTCCACAGGCTTTCATTGTGTTCATAAAAAGAAATAAAACACCCCACGTATCAACAACGAATCACTTCTACAGTAGGTGACTTTTAAATATTGTGGATGTTGACTTGGAAACTAGCGTTCAAACAGTCTTGGCTGTGGCCCACAGGAAGGATCCGGTACTGATGACTCAACTTCCAGACACACATTGTCGTTTGTTTGGCTCATGGCTCTGAGTTCTTTCTGAGGTTTGTCATTGGGATGCAACCCAAGCACTGCCTGTCTCTCAATCTTCAGCACGAGTTCAGCTTCATTTTCCAATCATGAAGTCGAGGAGAGATTCGGCGCAGACGCTCGAATCTTCTCTTCAAGCTTGATTCCAGTCGGTCTGAACGCCGACTTGAAGGACGGAGGCCTTTCCTTGGGCTCCGCCCTCAGGGGAGCCACGTCGTAGTTGTTGAACAGGTCGTCGCCGTAGCTCTCGCGACACGCTGGCGAGCTCCGATTGCGCCGCTTCATCTTGTTGGCGATTCGCACGATGCGCTTGGCGACGAGATAGACAATCTCGCAGATGTTGAGGATGATGCACAGCGCCGACGCGCCGACCATGAAGTAGGTGAAGACCTTCTTCTCGGTGGGGTGGCCGATGTAGCAGTCCACCAGGTTGGGGCAAGGCTCCACCGCGCACTTCACCAGCCTCGGCAGGTAGAAGCTGTCGTAGATCCTGTGGAGGATGTAGAGGAAGGCGATCTCGATGCCCGTCTTGGCGAAGAGGCTGATCAGGTAGGTCCACCACAGGCCGCCGTGTTTCTTCGCCGTGTTGTTGTACAGCTTGCTCTGGTCGCCGTGCTTGGCCTGGAACTTGCGCTCTCGGTCTTTGCGGTACGACACGTGCATGACCACCATGAAGGACGGGCAGGTGACGAAGATGAGCTGCAGGGCCCACAGGCGGATGTGGGAGATGGGGAAGAAGTGGTCGTAGCAGACGTTGGCGCAGCCGGGCTGCTTGGTGTTGCAGTCAAAGTCCTTCTGCTCGTCACCCCACACTCGCTCGGCCGCCACCACGTACACCATCACGCGAAACACGAAGACCACAGAGAGCCATATTCGCCCGAACGCCGTGGAGTACTTGTTCACCCCACTGAGGAGGCCTTGAAAGGTCTTCCAGTCCATGTCCTTGGCTGGCAATCAAACAAGTCTTCTCTGAGGGCTCTTCTCTTATTTGTGGTTGTTCTTCAGACCTGGATGAAGCAGAATGAAGAATGGGTGAACGTTCTCGTTTCACTCAAGTGTTGTCTCACTCAAAGCAAACCACAAATCAGATTTTATCCTTTAAAAAAATTAATCCGTTTATTTTTCTTTCCAAAGCTGATTGAACGTGAAAACATTTCCCACCGGTGTCATTTATCAACCCAACCAGTATCACAGTTAAAGCCAACGTTATAGATTTCGACCATTTGTCTGCGTAATTCAACGGCAAAAACACTTTTACGCAAAGCCGGGTGCGCCATTTACGCATATTTCCTTATACAAATTTACATGCTTTTTTATATATTTTCTTTTCCTAATAATTTAAATTTGGTTCACTGCCGTATAAAACCTTACAAAGCAGCGCAACAGGAACCGATCCATCCGGATTAAGCGCGACGCGAAGTCATCTTATTCTCACCGCAGTGAGTTTTCCCACTTACCAGAAACGGGCATTAGTCCATCGTTAGATGGACGCGCAGTTATAAATAGTTCTGGAACAGCAATTGTTTATTTTAATGCCGTTTTAGTCCTTTAACGCGCAGCTTGGGCTCCTTCGACAGGTAAGGAAACTGCGCGTAGAGAAATGCGCCCGTGGGTGTGGTTAGAGAAGAAAGGCTGGAGCTGAACCAGATGTCTCTCTCTCCATGTCCCTCCCTCTGTCTCTCTGTCTCTCTGTCTCTCTGTCTCTCTCTCTCTCTCTCCTCTCACTGGCAGCAGGACAGGTATCATATCAAACTTTACAGGAACCACTTCTAGACACTTTGTAGAGAATATACTGGAGGGACATTTCTTTTAATTGCACAATAGAGTCCAAAAATGAATGTTTAGCATGCCCCCCCCCCCCCCCCCTTCAATCATTTGAGGGATGTTTCAACATTTCTAAAACGACAGATTCCGGCTTTTAGGAAGAATCATCTCCGTGTTCCAACGTATCCCCGTGACGTCACGCTGTCAGAAGCAGGCACACCCTTGGGGGTGGGGGTGGAATTCATTTTGTTTTCTCTCACTGTTTCCTGAACTCTGATGAGTTCTGGCCTTCTTGGAATGCAGCTGGTTTTGTTTACGTCTGAAGCTGTTGTTGCAATTTTTCAATTTCCTTGTTCCTGAATCATTTATCTCTCAGACTATTCTACATTTCAACCCCCCTTCAATGCTGTTGTATTGTGTGTGTGTGTGTGTGTGTGTGTGTGCTTTGTTTAACCCCTACTCCACACCTCCATCCTCCCTGTCAGATCATGCCGAGGCTTTTGTCTCCACTCTGCTTACCACCCCTGATTTCTACACCGCCTTTGTGCCAGAGACGGCCAGTTCTCGCAGACAGTAAAAGTACATGTCGGACTTGTTCGTACATCCCGGGTCTCAAGTCAAGGCAGGTTGATTTGTGCAGTGTTACTCAATGCATTCACGAAGAGTCTCAGTGGTCGCATCAGACAAGAGTCCACAAACCCCTAAAAAATTAAAACTTCCCGTCACGTTACTTTTTCTAACTATTACATTCTTTTCAATTCTTATTTATTAGCCTGCGGTATAAGAACAGCTGACAGTCTTTCATTCATTTTCTTGATCGGTTAATCTGTAATCCTGGTCGGTGGGGGATCTACTGGAGGCTATTCCAGCAGTCTAGGGGCAATAGACCCATTTATTTCACACCAAGACACTGGTAGTAATTCGGTTGTCTGGTAGCGCATGGATACACACAGCCAACCTTTTTTTATGTATATATATACACATTTGAATAAATAATAAACTCTTTGCAAGGTAAAAAGTAAAGAAATGTCAGAGCTGGAAGAAACTCTTCAGCTCCAAGTCTTGCAGCTCCGAGCTAAAACTCTCAGATGTGCTTTTCAGGAGAAGCTTTGAGGATAAGAACTCATTCATTTATTGTGTAGGAACAGCTCCATGGGGGTTGGGCGGGGGTGGGGGGGGGCTGGGGGTTGCTTCTTAAATCCAGATGAAGAACTGGTCCAGGCAGTCTGTTGGGACACACCTGGACTGGAATGTACCAGTGAGTCAACTTCTGCTGCTTACAAGTCTCAACGAGACGGCCCAACACAACAGAGTGAACTCTTTTCACTCGTTCGTGTTCCGAAGAGAAGAAGGAAATCAGCAACAACAACAAAAAAAAAAAGGAAGCAAGGACGGAAAGAAGGGAATTAGAGGGTCTGGTTGGGATAATGGCTGCTAGTGGGTTTATATGTTGCACTGGGCCCCAGAGAAAGTCGACGTCATTCCAGCTACCACACACACAAAGAAAAAGGTCTTTACGCCATGCACGTGCTTTTTTTTTCTTGCCGCCTGCCCCTTACAGAGGAAATGAAAAAGGACTTTCTAGCAGCAACAAGTCTTTCCTGAAATGGAACACCGGCTACTGTGATGATCCCCAGACCTCACTCGTGAATCCATTTCAGTGGAATGACTAATAAAAGAAACATATTTATGGGACCAATGAAATCAGCTTGGTGGTGGAGCGTGCAGGTGATCCTTTCACTGTTTCTTGAAAGGCACTTTGCTTCTGTTTGACTTTTTATAATCTCATTCTTTATCGCTTCTCAGCAGCCCGGACTGCATTTTTTATACTCCTGTACGTTTTTGCTGGGGATTCGGTCATTTCAAAAACCCCAACGTGCCTCAACACCATAAGAAACTCTGACCTTTTTTTTTTTTTTACTCTCGTTCCTGACACGGGTGGAAATAGTTTGTCAGAGGCTGAATGGACCAACAAATTCCTACAGTGGGTGGCTCAGACACGTCAGCGGGGATGAATCAAACCGGGGTGGGGGCCGCCTCCTGTGCTCCTCTAAATGTACTAATCAACCTAAACAGTGAGGTTGCTGCTCCTAGCAACGCAGAACCAACGCCTGCATGGAACACATGGAAAAAAAAAAGCCTGAGATTTGAGCCAAACCACAGAACTCAAGCCGAGCCTACAAATCCTTTGCTGCTTTACGTTGTTCTTCATTTCTGTACTTCAGTACAGCAGTGGCTGGATATATATATATATATATATATGAGAAGAAACACATTTTAAAATATGAAAATGATCTTTAATCACAAACATTCATCCAATCTGCACTTCACCTTTTGTGAAACGTGCACATCCCGATGCCATTAACTGCGTTTGCAACACTGTAAATTCGGCTTCACTGCGCTCCTCAGCAGTTTAAAACGGTAACATGTACAGCAGCGCAAGTCAAAAACCGCTTGATAAATTATTCTAAGTACAGTATCAACAACAACAACAACAACAACAATTCGATATGAGTATGTGACCGAGGGGGGAAAAGATGCAGCGCAGAAATAAATGTCTGGAGACTGTGGGCCCTGAGCTGAGGGAAAAACTTAAAGAAAAAAAAAACCCACATGTGTTTGTAGAACCAAAACTTTTCAAACCACGGTGACTCATGTAATTGGTATCAAGGCCAGATTCGACAGCACGCCACACAAACCTGCATTTTTTGTTCTGCCCCAAAACCCACAACAGTGAGATTCTAGATGAAAGACTTATCAGCCAGAGTTCCCGACTGTCTGACAGCCGGCACAGAACCAACAAAGAACTGCTTCGGTCGTAGTTCGGTGCCCGAAGCAGAGAAAATGCCTTGCTGACAAATCATTTCAGGAAGTGCCTGTGAATTCAGGCGAGGCAAAATCCCTTTGTAACGTCCTTTTGTCTCAAGTCTTTGGCCTTTGTTCGCCGCATCTCAACACACGGCGACGCTGTACGAGGGCGCGGGCGTTTGAGGGGAGTTCTTGTCCTTCACCTTCAAACTATTTGACGCCATCAAGTTGCTTCCGCTGGAAATGGTGTTGGTCATGTCGTGGTGAGAGTGCTGGACTGTGTGGAAACACTCCCGGCAGCGTTTCCCTATCAGGTAGACGATTTCTAAAATGGAGAGGAGGATGCAGACCAGGCTGGAGACCACCATGAAGAGGGTGAAGATCCGTTTCTCAGTGGGCCGAGAGATGTAGCAGTCCACCACGTTGGGACAGGGCTTCTGCTCGCATTTGATGAGCGCCGGGAAGTCGTAGCCCTCGTAGATGTGGTAGACGAGGTAGACGAAGGTGGCGTCCACGCCTATTTTGAAGACCAGAGTGAGGACATAGGTCCACCACAGGCCTCCGCGCTTCTTGCCGGTGTTCAGGTAGAGACGGTGACAGTTTTCGCCATACTTGAGGCGATTTTTCCGTTCCCTGTCTTCCCTGTATTCGACATGCATGCCCACCAGGAGAGAGGGGCAGGTGACGAAGATGAGCTGGAGAGCCCACAGCCGGATGTGGGACACGGGGAAGAAGTGGTCGTAGCAGACGTTGTGGCAGCCGGGCTGAGCCGTGTTGCACTTGAAGTCTTTTTGCTCATCCCCCCACACCTTCTCGGCCGCCACCACGAACACCATTACCCTGAAGAGGAAGACAACAGAGAGCCATACGCGGCCGAACGCCGTGGAGTACTTGTTCACCCCACTGAGGAGGCCCTGGAGGAATGCCCAGCTCATGACGAGCGTTGCTCACAGGCACCGTCTTCTCTTCCTGCTGATGGAAGACAGAGGAAGCTGAAAATGGCAGATAAAACTCTAGGTCTCTACCAGCGGAGAACAAAAAAGAAAAAGAAAGCAAAAAGAACCGTGTTACTCCAATGAGAGGCTTTAAGAGTACAAAATAAATATTAGTGGTAGGGCTACGTCTAAAATACACATATTTATGGCAAAAATATAAAAAAAACATAACAGGAAATAAACAAGAAATAAAAGCAAAAATAAAAACACAAACATGTATTCAAGTAACTTCACACGAGTATAATCTCTCTTCCACTGTCGTTCACACGGGGGCTGGTTTACACGCTCTCAACTTTATACACTCACGCGCAATTGCGCACATCCTAAAACAGCCACCTCAAACAAAACAAAAAACTACGGAGATCGGCAAAGCCCGAAAAAGTTCACCAAGTAATGGATTTCCCCAGAATCACACGCATCGAATTCACAATACTTACAGTTTAAACGCCGCCGACGCGGGTCCGAGTCGGAGCGGAGCTGCAGGATCGGGATGAAGCTCTGCGAGGAGTACCGCGGCAGATTCCGCAACAGACGACGGGAGTGGAGTGGAGTGGAGTGGGTGGAGTCGTGTAAGGTTTGTTGCCATCTGTTTTTTTTGTTAGGACTCAACCTGATCAGGTGTGCCCCCCCCCTCCCTCTCCTAACTCTATTTGTCTATTCAAATGAGAACTGACGGAGTTCGCGTCTATTATTTCTCAGATTAGGATTATTCCGAGAAAAGACGCAACGCGGGTCAAACGGGCTGCCTCCACGTGGCCGTGGAGGTTACGGTCATTGTTCAGAGCAAGCCAGATTTTATTTTAGCGTGTCTGTTTTAGTTAATAGTGCATGAAATGTAACTACATAAAAATGAATGAGCAACAAAGGCAACATTTGATATACGTTTTTGTTTTACATGTCAAAGTCAGAATAATAAAGAACTACGATGTTCACGGGTTATTATACAAGTCTAGAGGAGATAACGCAACGATCAATCATGACATGTTATTATAGAAACATCAAGATGGAGTTTATTGTCTTAAAAAATGTTTATTTAAATATTTACATATCAGATATGACAAATCAGACATGGCAACCGGCTCCAGACTCGTACGAACTCTTCTTTGCATTCACATGGATTCTCCACAGTCAGAGATGATCACTTTCTGCTTTGGTTTGCCGTCTTTAGTTCCCTGAGCCTGCAGAGAGAGAGAGAAAAAAAAGAGAGAGAGAAATGCTCTAATGTTTTCTGGATTTTGCTAAATTAATATTAAATTAAATTAACACTGAATCTGAATAAACGTTTGAGTTCCTACTTTTAAAAGGATAATTATAGTTACAGCAGTTTTTGTGAAATAAAATCAATACTCTCCAGCTTTTGTTAACATAGTGAAGCAATTAGCTACGAACACTGTTGGGCTGACAAAGCTTTATCATCAGAATTCTTTTAGGTTTTAGTTTATTTTCTAGAATTAATTAAAATTCTGCAGTCTCCCAACCTCCATCGCACGGACCACATCCATCCCCTCCACGAGGTCTCCAAACACCACGTGTTTCCCATCCAGCCAGTCTGTTTTATCGGTGGTGATGAAGAACTGAGAGCCATTGGTGTTTGACCCAGAGTTGGCCATGGAGAGCTGCCCTGTGAGACCAGGTTCGCCGAGTTAAACTCGTGATCTGCTAGTCGAGCTAATTCCCAGAAAGACACACGCGCGCCCGGACCGATCCTTGTAAGCCTCACCTGGGGCGGTGTGTTTGAGGACAAAGTTTTCGTCGTCAAACTTCCGACCGTAGATGGACTTGCCGCCGGTGCCATTGTGGTTGGTAAAATCTCCTCCTTGGCACATAAACTGAGGGATGATGCGATGAAAGCTGCTGCCCTTAAAGCCAAAGCCCTTCTCATGCGTGCACAAGCAGCGGAAATTCTCTGTAAAAGACATTCGTTTCGGGGATGAAGATGACGACATGATACACATTTGTTTTTGTTTTACTCCGGTAGAATTCATTCACTAACATTGCTAATTATTAGACAAGAAGATTTTACATCCTGTGAAGATGTGAGCCTCACAGCACACACACACACCTGCCGTCATGGGAACAATGTCAGACCGGAGCAGGAAGCGTAATCTTCCCGCTGGCTTGTTTCCAATCTTGATATCCATGTAGACCTGGGGATTGACTCGGCCCTTTTTAGCCGGGGGCTCGCCCTGAACAAAGAAATCACAAGGTCACCATTTTAACAGTTATAAGTCAGAGACACAGAGATGCTTCAGAGAGAGAGAGCCCGCTCGCCTCCTGTGCTGCAGTGCTTGTTGCGTCTTTGCCCGCTGCCTCTCCTTCAGCGTCCTCTATGGTTTTCCCGGAGAAGTTCTTCAGCCAGTCGTCGTCCGACCACACTGAAGCAAAAGAAAAGTTAACATCGGCGCCAATGATTTAGAAGACCGTTCAGGGAAAAGGCTTATTAAAACTTGGTTTTAGTCACTGACCTGGTCGAGAAGAGCCCTCTCTGATTCTCATCGGCTTGGCAGTGTTGACTCTGACAGTCCGTCCAAAGAGCTCAGACTCATTCTGGCAGAGAAAAAAGAAAACACAATAACATGAAGAGAGAAAAAAGATACTCCATATTTGGAGCTTTCAAATCAATTGAGAATGATTTGTCTAATACACAGATATAAAACAGACATTAATGTGTCATAAAGTCATTAACTCACCATATTATCAATAGCTGCTGCAGCATCCTGCAGAAGTATTAACAGATTAGGAGAAAATACATATTTACCAATAAAATAGTTACATGTATAGACAGCCTTAGATTCCGACATGTAGGCCCCACGTTTCTCTCAATGCTGCAGCACAGGTGGGAATCACCTTTGCTGCCCCCTTCACTTGTGTTATTTCTAAGTGAATTCATCAATGTGTAACATCACACTGCTTGTAAATGCATAAAAGGGTCCAGTGCATTAAGAAGCTCAGCTGCGGTGTGTAAAAATGTTGTATGTATATGTATATATATATATATATATATATATATATATAGTAGGGGTGCAACAATACCTGTATCTGTATCGAGGGATTCATGATAGGGGCCTGTTTTTGTTTAATATGCTGCTGAGAATATACCCCAGAAGATGGGTATGGTATCGCTTTTATTCTGTTAGGAGCCATTTATACTCTGCTACAAAGAATGCACCACAGAAGGGTGATTTCTCCATCAGATACATTTAATTTTTATTATTAGTATTTTTATATGGTGCTAAGTATGCACAGCAGAACATACAGAGCATCAGGTACAGCTGCACCAGATACATTTAATTGAATTTAAAAAAAAATACTTTTGAGTTGAAACAAATGGTTGTAATTTTAATAAACTACAAGTAAAAAACGGGCATGGAAATGTCTCTTTTTGTGACAAAAATGTACCGAACCGTGATTTTGTGTATCGCTGCACCCCATATATATACACATTTATATACACAGAAAGAGCGACTTTAGTGCATGCATTTGTAAACATCTGATACATACCTCAGCCAATTCAAACTCGATGAAAGCAAATCCTCTGTGCTTTTCTGAAAATAGAACGCAAGTCACATTACACTGCTAAATACTTGTCAAACTTTGAGTATTTAATGTCACATACAAAAGAGAGCAAATAGTCTTACCCGTCTCATAGTCCAACGGGATCTGGATGTCTGTGATGTCGCCAAACGGAATAAAGGCTGCGTGTAACACCTTCTCATCCACCTCCTCTGCCAGGCCACCTGATAGAAACGCACCGCACTGAGACGAGGACAGCCAGACCGCACGGCTGCGTGTACACTGCGTGTATACTGCGTGTATACTGCGTGTATACTGCGTGTATACTGCGTGTATACTGCGTGTATACTGCGTGTATACTGCGTGTATACTGCGTGTATACTGCGTGTATACTGCGCGTATACTGCGTGTATAGTCGGAGGATTATAATACGTTCGGGGGGTTTAGCTCAGGATTCACTGCACATCTGGAAAAAATTAACTTTCGTTTCTGGCGAAACTATGGAAAGCTTAAATGTGAGACTTCACAATTTTTAGGAGACACTTTCCCTCAAACCGACAACATTTTTACGATTTATAAGGAAAACAAAACTTACCAACATAAAGCACTCGCTTGTTTGCCGCCATGTTGGATCTGACCTTTCAACTTCGACCCAGAAAACGTCCGATTGGTTCAGAAAGACTAAAGCCCGCCTCCGTTGCGCCCCCTGTTGGATGAATCGCTCGACAGAGCTTTTAACAGTACTAAAGGAACTGTCCAGAGAGCTGCGAATCGGTACAACTAATCCGCTAACAGTGAAGATTGGAAGTAGCTGACGAATTTATGTGGGAACTGAAAATTGTGAATTATTTTAAGTGGCAAAACGCCATCCAGTCTAACGGTGAAAGAGGTAAACAGGAAGTGACGCAATACGCTCCCGGAAAACGTAGTTTAAAAAAACTTTATTAGGATAACATGAGTTATCACTTCTACATTACACAACAAATTCACGTCTCCAGAGAATAAAATAGAAGGAAATCGAACAGTGAGGAATATAATATCACAAATACAAATATACGTCCAATAGGAAGGAAATGATGAGAAGGAAAATAAATAACGGTACTGTTGTTTCCAGATTTGTATTACAAATATAGCAGTTATCTGCTACAAATTCAAATCTACTTTTCATAAATTCATTTGAAGGATAAATGTTGTTTATGGTTTTAAAACGAACTTCTTTACGTTTTGGGGAAATTGGGAATTTTATGTAATTTGTTCGAATAGATAACATTTCAGATCTCTTTGAGAGTGACACGGAAAGGGAAAGACCTGCAGGGAAACACAGAACCCAACTTGACCCACAAGAGCAAGCAAGGCAACGGAGGCAAGGAAAAACTTCCCTTTAACAGGCAGAAACCTTGGACAGAACCTAGGCTCATAGTGGACGGCCATCTGTCTGACCGGCTGGGTTGAGAGAGAGAGAGAGAGATAGATAATGAGAGAGAGAAGCAGACAAAAACATGAATAAGACTGGAAATGCTAATGCCGGCGATGTGGACATCAGGTCCACGTTCTGCAGCACCACGGACAGAAGGACCTGAAAGAGAAAGAGGGACAAACAGACGGAGAGAGCACAAGACTACGGGGACTCTGTTTATATATGTGTGATAGAGGAGCTCACCCATGAGCCCCCAGGCCCTGCTTCCTCACTGGAAGGCATGTCGGTGGGATTGAGGAGGTCTTCGAAGTAGTCTCTCCACCGATCTACGATGTCTTGATTCGAGGTCAGCAGCGCACCATCCCCACCATACACAGTGTTGACCGTGCACTGCTTCCCCCTCCTGAGACGCCGGATGGTGGTCCAGAACCTCTTCGAAGCCGTCCGGAAGTCATTTTCCATGACCTCACCGAACTCCTCCCATGCCCGGGTTTTTGCCTCAGTAACCGCGGTAGCTGCGCTCCGCTTGGTTTGTCGGTACCTGTCTGCTGCCTCCGGAGTCCCACAGGCCAAAAAGGCCTGATAGGACTCCTTCTTCAGCTTGACGGCATCCCTCACCACCGGTGTCCACCAAGAGGTTCGGGAATTGCCGCCACGACAGGCACCGACCACCTTACGACCACAGCACCGATCGGCCGCTTTGACAATGGAGGCACAAAACATGGTCCGCTCGGACTCAATGTCCCCTGCCTCCCCCGGTACATTGTTGAAGCTCTCCCGGAGGTGGGAGTTAAAACTCCTTCTGACTAACAAAACACCACTCGGGTTCCGATCAGGGGGGCCATTCCTCGCAATCACACCCCTCCAGGTCTCACTGTCATTGCCAACATGGGCGTTGAAGTCCCCCAACAAAACGAGGGAATCCCCAGAAGGAGCACTGTCCAGTATCCCCTCCAAGGACTCCAAAAAGGGTGGAGTCCTTGGAGGGGATACTGCGTCCGTCCCCCCACCCAAAGGCGGAGGGAGGCTACTCTCTCGTTTATTAGGGTAAACTCCAACATACAGGCACTGAGCCGGGGGGCAATAAGTATTGGCACCCCTGCCCGGCGCCTCTCACCAGTGGCTACTCCAGAGTGGGGAGCCCTCCGGAACCCCTCTCAAGAAGAGTGGTTCCGGAGTCCTTGCTGTGTGTCGAGGTGAGGCCAACTATATCCAGTCGGAACTTCTCAACCTCGCACACCAGCTCAGGCTCCTTCCCCGCCAGAGAGGTGACGTTCCACGTCCCGAGAGTTAGTTTCTGGAGCCGAGGACCGGATCGCCAAGGTCCCTTCCCTCGGCTGCCACCCAACTCACAATAATAACAATAACAAAATTATTATTATTACCGCTATACAAGTTAAAGTGTCTCTTCTTGCTTTATGGCTTCCGGAAACACTTGTCTCTTCTTTTCACCATGAGGGAAAAAAACACAGAAAAAAAGCATCTAAATTAGCAGATGATTACTGACCTTTTGCAATCAATCCCACAGATCATGTTTAAATAGGGCACAAACCTCAACCAGTGCCATGAAATTTTTCCGATTATCAAGTTACATAGCAAAGACTTGAAGTATGAATAAGTATAAGTATAAGTATTATAAGTATAATATAATATAATATATAAGTATAAGTATTGAACTATGTACAATCTTGCTAAAGAGCCTTTCATTTTGCATGAAAAAAAATGGAGAGAGGGAATATTTCAGTCCTGCTTCTTTACTTATACTACTATAACTTGTCAAGTTTTGGTTGGACAAACAGAATGTAAAACCTAAGTCTAGCCAGTTACTTTGGAGGCTGGTACTTACCACAGTTAAGTCTTAACTGGTGCTACCTCTAGGTTAGAGGTAAGTACCGGGAACTTCTCAGCAGGTGGCTCATTTGAAGCTGCAGCCCTGCAGACAAACGGTTATTCTCAGGTTGGATTGTTTTGGAGTAAGGACATATAATCTCAAATGATGGACCTTAAAAAAACATTTCAGTTTACATGGAGGCTCCACGGTCGATCCTCATGCTGCAGGATGGTTTCTATTTTTAACCTATTCCCTGTGGAGGAAAAAACAAGAAGATTTACACTGATTCAATCTTCCTTTGCACCCAAGTAAAATTATTTTAACCAAGCACTGACGCTTGAAGCTTGAGTCAGACTTAAACAGCTGTTGAGTTTGTCTGATGGGTCATTTGGTGCTGTCTGACCTGTCTTTGGTAGAAAAGGATGTAGGCGTTCCTCTGTAGTTTCTGAAACACGTCTTGGCTGGTGACGGGTTTGACACGGTCGTCATCGAAACACAGCCACTGATGACCCCCATTCTGGAGCTGGTGTCGCCCAAAGCTCCTGTAGTGCCCTAAAAGCAGAGGAATAACTTTTAGATCAGGAGGTTTCCTATGATTATTATGAGTAATCATGATAGGAAATAAGGCGGGACTTATGACACAAAGATTATTATGATTGTTAAAAAGCATAAAATCAGTTGACGTAGAAAATCCAATAAATAAATGTCTTCTCCTCATGACTACATTTATTTATTCAGTGCAAATTTGAAATGCATCTTTCAGGCACGTTTTTATTTTTTGAAAATTAAAATCTCAATTAAAATTCAAAACCAAAAGATTCTCACTACAATCTAGAGTTGAACAAAATTGCCTGTTCGGCGTTATATATCTTACCTGAATGCAGCGACTTGCCGTCATGAACGATGACACTAAACAGTTCGTAATTTCTGTCATTCTAAGAAGAAACAAAGAGAACAGTTAATTGCACGCACACACACACACACACACACACACACACACACACACACACACACACACAGTGACTATTTTACCAGGTCAGTTGGTATTTCTAGCTCTGAGGCTATACTGATGGAATCAAGTCGCTTCGCCATCCTCAGGCTCGGCCTGATTTTGAACCGCTTCAGATGTAATATGAGAATTCTGGAGGACAGAAATGTAGAAAAACAAGTGTGACTCGTTAGACCGATGGATTGTTAAATGGATCTAGATCTGGAATTGCAGCAGAATCACATCTCAAATGTGTCAGCTGTACCGTTGATCAGGTTTTTAAATGTCTTGTAATGTGGAGAATAGTGAGAGGAATAACAGACTTACCCAGGAAGGGTCTGAAATTTGGATCTCATGACAGATTTTTTGCTGCCACAGACGCAAGTGAAGTCCAGTTCCATCTCCTGCACAGAAAGTATGCCGTCAGTCGTGAACATCAACCGTACCCAAACAGCAGCAATGTGAAATGTGTTGGCGTCTTTCTTACCTTCTGGTAGTCCTGAAGCATCTGGACAACACTTGCGCCCTGAAACAGGTCCAAGCACAGGCCGGTGGACGCCTCCTCGACGTCGGACTGAACGCCACATCTGCACATTAAAGAAATAATAAATACACGTCAAGAACTAACTCCAGTTTATCAAAAGGTTCTTCAGACAGCTTATGTGTGTCTGTGTGTGTTAGGGTGCATGCTATTACTCTTTACATGTCCTGGAGTTGCTTATTTTAAACAACAGGTTCCCTTCCACAGGACATGTGTATTCCATGTTAATGGAGGAGGCGTACTTCTTCAGCACGGGGTTGACGTTTGTCATCTGACTGAGCAAGCTGGTCAGACACTCGTGTGCATCCTGAAAAGGCAGATTTGATTTAGTGACAGACAATAAACAAACAGTTGCTAGTGAAGTGTTATATCTCTTACACCAGAGGACTCACTTTTTGCTTGTTGTCTTTAAATTCTGGATCCTCCATGGAAAGGATCTTTTTGAATCTCAAAAGAGCCCCCACTTTCACCAGGTGCTCCTTCGACTCATGACATTGGATGATGTCAGCAAAAGCGCTGGAGAGGGAGCGAGAGAGAGAGGAAATGTTGTTATCTCATCATGTTCTCAGCCTGTGTGTGTGTTTGTGTGTGTGTGTGTGTGTGTGGTGGATGTACCTTATAATTTGAGCTTCTTCAATGTCCTTCAGAAACAACTGCTGCCTTTCAACTTGTGTGACGAAGTCTGGGAGTGACAGCAGGCTCTGAAGGCAGGCATTCATATAACAGGTCCGACTGAGATTCGGAAAGCTAATGGAGGAAAAAACAAGTCAAATCACAGCTTTGGGGATGAAAGAGAGACTCGTGTCATGAAAACAAACAATAGCTGCATGGGAATATATAAAAAAAAAGTATTGAATGTCAAAAAAAAGAAAGTCACTCTGGGTGAAATGACATTTTCTAATATCCCATGATGCTGAAAACTATTGATCCACTTGTCTGTGATTGACTCACCCGTGATGTTTGAATGGTTGAAGATCGTTGCTGTAGTTGAAGAGACAAACAAAGCTTTGGTTAATATTAATATGCTTATGCAAGTCACACTGAGATTCTCCAATGACATGGTTTTAAAGTTATTATCATTCCAAATGTCTGCCAACCTCCATTTTTGGAGTTTTGTAAATTTGTCTTATATGGTCAATGCTAGAGAAAATGTCTTAAAATGTCTTAAAATGTCCTTGTGACTGTGGTTACAGGATCTGGAATGGGACACCTCTAACATTTAATCTAACATTTGTAGTACTGGAATAGGATGTGGATGTGTTATTCGTATTATAACAAAAATGTAGTCACATAAATGTAGTTTCTCTACTTTTCAGTTCTAATTGTTGTTGCTGATGGACAATAATGAAGGAACACACAGTTCAGTCCATTTACCTCGGGTTCTTTTTTGGGACCTGATCTTCACCTGTTGCCTTGTTGTTGTCCTTCTGTTGGAGGGAAGCAATAGTCAGTAACTAGTAGACGAATATAATTAAAGCTTCATCAGACATTTGCAACTGTGGTTAACTTTATGTGAAACTTACAGAAAACCTTTTGAAATACTTGAAAATGTTCCACCATTTCTTATTTTCAGTGCCCTTATCTTTTTTCTGCTTCCTCTTCTCTTTCCCATTCTTTCCTGATGCCTGTTGTTTTGCAGGAGGCAGACCATTTTTAGTTGCACTGCTGCAGAAAAACACAGATTGTGATGTTAGATCAGTTTGAAGTGAGGAGGAGTAACCAGAGGTCTTAATACATTTATAAAAATCATGGGAAAATTCTATTTTATTTCTTTAACAAGGTGCCAAAAAGCAAAACTCCACAATGTTTTTATTGCATTGTTATCAGCCAATAATTATATGGAGATTCGAATGTAACCGGATGATTGGGGTTAATTGGGCAGGCAGGTGTGGGAGGGAGCACCTGTGGCCCATTTACCACTGATTGGGGGGGGGGCGTATATAGGTGCTTCCCCTCCCTCGTTCCGGCGTCCTCACTTGTGTTCTCCCCGTCTCGAAGGCGGGTTGGCCGCAGACTGTCACTGCCGTGTCTCTCCTTTTCTTTTGTTTGTAGAGTGTTTTGAGGACGTTTTTAGAGTGTTAATAAATGTTTTGAATTACTAATGCCGTGCTGGTCTTCAGTGTGAGCGGACCTGTGCGTAAGTGCTGTCGGGAAACCCACTAGAACGAGCTGGGCACCGAAAGGAAAAAATAGATCTTTGGGTTGCAAGTCCTAAAGTGGCGTTGTTGGCAAACCATCGTCTAGCCCCATATTCCCAACGCCACACTTGCACAACTTATCTGAATAAAATGTGCCCGGCATTCCAGTTTTCTCAAGGAATGCTGTGATTTCTTACCTCAGCTGTGGGTTGTGCTGCTCTTTGTCTTTCAGAGCTTCTTGTTCAGCTTTTTTTTGTGGCTGTGGAAAAAAGGAGACTAAATTCTAGCCAGCATCTTTTCTCCAGTGAAAATCACATCAGCTTCCACAGATGATGGTGATGCACTAACACTTCCTTAGAAACATACATACCGGTATCCTTTTTCCAAAGAGTCTCTTCCAGCAGGAACCCTTCCCTTTTCTGCTGGTCTTTTCAGATGGTGCAGTCAAAGCTGTATTAAACAAGTTGACAACAGCCCTAGAGAAATAAATAGACGTTATGAAATCAATCATTAACAAGTGGAAATATCAGCATGTTGTTCTAAACAAACCACCTGTGCACAATTTTGAGTAAACGACTGGAGTGGGACTATGAGTGGATCTAAAAACATTTATATTATTTTAATAATGTCAGTGACGAGGTGAAACTAAAAAATAACAAGGGTTTGCATTGCTGCTGCATGATGGAATAAAAACATACTCATCGTTGGAGCTGTGGGTTGTCACTATTTCGTCTTTCTTTACGATTTGCGGAAACACTTGTTTATTCTTTCAACATGAGGGAAAAAAACAGAGAAAAGAAATCATCTAAATTAGCAGATGATTGCTAATAGTTTGCTATCAATCCACAGATCATGTTGAAATAGGGCACAACCCTCAACCAGTGCTGTGTGTAACCGGATGATTGGAGTTAATTAGGCAGGCAGGTGTGGGAGGGAGCACCCGTGGCCCATTTACCACTGATTGGGGGGGGGGGCGTATATAGGTGCTTCCCCTCCCTCGTTCCAGGGTCCTCATTTGTGTTTTCCCCGTCTCGAAGACGGGTTGGCCGTAGACTGTCACTGCCTTGTCTCTCCTTTTCTTTTGCTTGTTTCTAGTGTTTTTAACGCAAAGCTTGTTTTTAGAGTGTTGATAAATGTTTTGAATTGTTGAATGCCGTGCTGGTCGTCACTGTGAGCGGACCTGTGGTTGGGGAAACCCGCTAAAACGAGCTGGGGACCAACGGAACAAATTAAATAGATCTTTAGGTTGCAAGTCCTAAAGTGGCGTTGTCGGCAAAGGTCGGACCGTTTGGCCCCATATTCCCGACGCCACATGTGCATTTATCCCATTATCAAGTTGCATAAAGACCTGAAGTCTATGCTATGTACGATCTTGCTAAAGGAGCCTTTAAAAACATTGTGTATATCTGGTGGCTACTTCCACCAGGCTTGGTAAAAAGTAAAAGTGAATCAGAGTTCATATGTAATTTCTTTTACTGATTTTGGAATGTGTAAATGGGGTTTTCCATGTTAAAATGATTTTTTTTTTCTTGCTACTAGTAACTCACTAATCCAAATAGTTTTGGTATTAAACATTAAAGAACATGTTTATTTTCTCGAAACAAGAACAAATAACATAATAGCAGTTTTACACATTTTGGCTTACAACCAAAATTCTAAGCTTTCACAAACCCTTCAAGAATTGCCCAAACAAATAATAAAGAATGTTTTCCTCTAGCAAAACATACCTTATTCTTCATTCTTGAACTGGTGCTCATAACTGTGTCCCAGAGTATATTTGAGTATATATATCCAACATCAAAGCCAAACTTTAGCGTCAGTTAATACGTCCCTCGGAGGGCAATTTGGTTTACAGCAGTTACAGTCTAACTGTAGTCTGCTGCTGGCGCGGGCACCCGGGGGGCAATGTGGGTGAAGTGTCTTGCCTAAGGACACAACGACAGCGCACACATGTGTCTGAGCCAGGAATCAAACCACCAACCTCTCGATCATAGGACTACCCTCTCAACCACTGCGCCACCATCGCCCACCATTGCCCAACATGTTATGCATGTTCAAACATAGGCATCACAGACATCAAAGCCAAAATCATCAAAGTCCAACCTGGAACGACCAAATAAGGTTAATGAGCGCAGAGCCGGCTCTAGGCATAGGCGAGCTAGGCGATCGCCTAGGGCGCCACCTGCTGGAGGGGGCCCCACTCCAAGCCTCGAAAATATTTATATATATAAATAAATTTAAAAAAATGAAAATAATAAACGTATGTTAGAAAGCCCATACTATTAGTTTGGCGTTGCACGGCTCATAGACGCGTTTTCAGCCGATAATTGTTCGTTCTGCCGTGAATTGTCACATGTCCCATGTTCGTGACACACCATGGTTCTCCGACGCCTTTGAATGCGTCATACCCGTGTGCAGCGTCGAAGCTGGGATAGTTTTCCTCTCCATACCACGGTAGAACGCCATTATACCGTGGCTTATCTGTCTTTACAGATATTCTCTACTTCTTTCTGTTCAGTGATGTGCGTACATGCCAGAAGAACACAGCATAATAAATCGAGCTTTATTTGTGCCATGCAGTGCACACACAGTAAATCTGGTGGTAGCTGATGGGCAAAAAGCTCTGCAGATGCCAGTGGTTACTTTGGCTACCTGCAGAAGCTTTTCACACTATTTTCTGCCTCCGCTCAGAGATGGTGCATCTTAAAAACACATGTCCACACAACACTGAAATCCTGGTCAGATACTCGGTGGGAAAGTCGGATCATGGCAAAATTATTTGCTATGTATCTGTTTTGCTTTGTTTGTGTGGAAGCTGTGAGGACTTTTAATTTCCTCTTAATCTGAACAGTAACCCTTTTGCATCCTTCCCGGCTGCTTATCCAGGGAATTAAATGGTTACAAATAGTTTCATTTTTCTGCACTGAATTTCAGGATGACAAAAGTCTTTTTGATCACAAAGGTACAAAGATTATTACAAGATTTGTGTGATTTTTGCATTACACATACAGACATGATTATCTTAATATGTATACTGTCCCTTTATGGAGAATACCACACGCCCACGGTAGGATGGAAGATTCCATCATATCAAATCAAAATTTCAAGAAAAGAAATAATAAAAAGCTAATTTTATCTTTTTTATCAGCCTCTATGCAAGATTAATTTGCATTATTGCTTTTGGTGTTCTATTCACAAGAGTTATAGATATACAAAAATGATGTTTTTTTTAGATGTAAAATTAGCTTTTTCTTTGCATAACTGATCAGACTAGTGGAGCTTGTTCAGTGTTTCTCTCCCTATTACTGCTTTCATTATTCCAACAAACACAATTATGTATGACCAGATCATCCAATATAAATAGCTTGACTGTTTATTTGTCATATGGACCAGATGAACACAGTGCAGTCATTAAGATGTGGCAGTAGCAGCAGTAGTTGCCATGGCGCCAACTTTCTGAGTGGCATCTTTCTTTGCCTGGTGGGCTTGCAGCACAGCGACAGCTTCTTCCACCTATCCAAACATAAAATCATACACGAATAAAGACACAGTGTAGTATATTGGATTGGAGACCCATCGTTGTGGCAAAGATAGCAGCAGCTACACACCTTTGAACGCAGAGATTCATGAGACTCCAGCATGTGAAGCAGTTCAGAGTTGTCTATCTCCAGCAGCATTCCAGTGATCTTCCCTGCCAGGTTGGCATGCATGGAGTGAATCAGCGGGAAAAGCCGCTCGCCTATTTTTGAATAAATGGAGGGTAAATGTTCCAAATACACACTGACAACAAAGCATTACAGTTTTGTTATCATATGATGCTCACCTAACATCTGTTTCTGCTCCTGCGGGGGCGCAGAAGCCAGCATGGAGGTGGTGAGAGGCTCCTGGCCCTGCACATGCACAGCTGGCTGAGCCTGGACACAGAAGAGAACATTTATCCAGATGTTGATCTGACAGTAGCACAAGAACATTTGACTGGTTTTGCCCGTACCGGCTGCAAGGCAATCGGTGGCACCACCTGGGGGTTGGGGTTACGGACGCCAGTTGCATATTTGTAAGGAGGCATGGTGCGGGGGCCGGGGACTCCCATCGAGGAGCGAGGAGCCATGGTCTGGCCAGATGCTAACGGAGCAGAGGAAAGAGGCCCATGAGGTTTAATGCTGAATACTACTAAGTTCAGAGTTACCATTTGTTCCATTCTTATTGGTGGACACACCTCGTGGGCCTTGTGAGCCAGTATTAGGTGTCATGTGTCTCAGGTTGGCCCGGGGTCCTGGCTGACGGAGGGAACTGGGCATCCCTTGGAAGCCGCCTGGCATTGACAAACACAAGTAGATGCAATCTAAATATTTTAAGGTTGCGTGTAGTAGAAGGGTCATATTACTATATCAGGTAACTGAAGGCACAGCAAGGAGATTCGACATCTTGTCGTGCCATGGCGCGCTCACCTTGACCTCTGCCACCTTGCTGCTGCCATCGGGGGTTGGGCCGCATCTGTGCCAGCTGATTGGGTGCGTAGTATGTGGTTCTGTTCTGGGCCTGGTGAGTACAAGAAAGAGAAATGCATCGTTTTAGGACATTAAAATCACACCCCACTGAAAGAGCAATGATCATTTGACCACGGCATTTTACCCATGAGGCTGCATTAGCCTGAAAATGTTAAATAATCACCATCATTAAAAAGGTATTTGGTCTCAACCAAATAATGAAGAAAATAGCAGCAATAGTATTTTTTCATATTAAACTATAGGATATAGCCACTGACAGCACACTAGTTGTCAGCCTGATTCTCCGACCTGTGGCACGGCGGGCATGAAGTAGCCGCTGGCGGGCTGGAACTGATTGATGATGGCGTTCGCAGGCATGGCTCTCATGCCGGCAATGCGCTGCATGTACTGGTTGGTGAGGTGGGCTTTGCGCTCCTCTTTGCGCTGAGCAAGAGCCACGTAGAGGGGTTTGGAGCCGACGATGCGGCCGTTCATTTCGGTTACCGCCTTGGTGGCTTCTTCGGGGGAGGAGAAGCAGACAAAGCCAAACCCCTTGGAGCGACCCTCCTCCAGCATCACCTAAAATATAGATGGATCGTGTCTGGACAGCTTGTAGCACACACGACTTCTGCACGTCGCCATATTACATTTCCTACAGCAGGAACGTATTACATGTGCTGCTTGATCGTTCTCACCTTAGCACTTGTGATGGATCCAAATGGAGAGAACTCCTTGCGTAGTTTCTCATCATCTATGGTGTCATCCAGGTTCTTAATGTAAAGATTGACACCCTGAAACACAGATAACGGCTTCTTTGATACAAACAGAACACAATTCGAGGTTTGTTCGATTCATTCGGGGCTCAGCCGCAGACAGACCTGGTAACGACTGATTCTTTCCTGTTTCAGCAACTCGAACCTCCTTTTCAGCTCTGTCTGCCGTTCCATCTTCTTCTGAGCCCGGCCCACAAACACGGCCTTACCGTTGAGCTCTGTGCCATTCATGTCCTCTACGGCCTTCGGATAAAAGCATCATTACGGGAGGGAATGGCCAAGAAGGACTCACTACATTTCCATTAGGCAGAGAAGTACCTTGTTAGCATCCTCATGCTTCTCGTAACTAACAAACCCAAAGCCTCTGGATTTGCCGGTGGGGTCTGTCATCACCTTCACGCTGAGTGTTTTACCTGCAGATGTTAAAAGGTCAGATAAAAAGTTTAAGTAAGCCAAAGTGGAGTGCATTTCCTCGGAGCACTGCCCGTAAATCTAATCCCATTTTTACCATATTTATCAAAGAGTTCCTTCAGCTTCTCGTCAACCATATCATCCCCAAAGTTCTTGATGTAGACGTTGGTAAACTCCTTAGCTTTGGCACCAAGTTCAGCCTCCCGTTCCTTGCGAGACTTGAAACGACCCACAAACCTGAAGATGGGGAGAGAGAGCAGCAAATACGCAACCCTTTTAAAACGGTCCAAGCAGAAATTTAAATGAATCCGGAGTTGCCAGGCGTCGAAATGAAGACCGGCTCACACATGTTCAGGGAAAAAGAGACGACGTGCACAAACATTTCACCAAGTGATTCGTCATCCATAGCTGATATCACCAGAGGCAGGCGGGTGTGTCAGCATGCGGCAGGACGCAGCGACGGCCGTCGTAATTCTTGGTCCAAAAACTTGATGAGGAGGTTGGATGGAGACGAGTGGAGGAACAGAGTCTCACAGCACAAAGACATCTTAGGCGGACCAGATTATCATATATATATACCTTGCTGTGATGACCTCTCTCCTTCCGCCATCCAGTATTGCATTCCTGCATTCGATCCATCACTAAAACACACGTGTGGTCACACGCAAACACACTCCAAGATGGATGACCAAGCAAGCTAAAGAAGAGGCAAAGAGAGTGTGTCTGGTAGCAAGACTTAAGTAGGAGTTTTTAGTTTGTTATCCATCAGCTCGGAGGTGAGCGGTGAGCTCATTAGTCGGGTTATTGAATCACAAATTCACCAACTGGGGGAAAAACATGAAAAAGTCAGTACATTCAACACACAAGTACAGAACACAAGAGCAAGGGTTACACGCCACACACGCCACTAGCTTTAGCTCAGTACCTGCAGCACCTTCCACATGGGGACTTTCAGTGTCAGAAATGTCAAATGCCTTCAAAGTGCAAGCGACAACCTTCAAAGCAAAATGTATGCAGAGGTCACTGTAGAATATCAGACACTCACACCTTGCGGTCATTCAGGAGCATGCCGTTCATCTTCTCGATGGCACGATCGGCAGCATCCTGGGTCTCAAAATGGACAAAGGCGTAACCCTTGGAGCCGTTTTCATCGCACACCACCTGGAGCAAGGAACGCGGGGTTAAATACCGAGCCAGAAGAGGCATCGCTGTCAGGCAGGAAGACTTTAGGAAACAGGCTACCGCGACCTGGATGACTGAGAATCTTCACACACTTGATATTTAATATAAATGACGTCTGTACCTTGCAGGAGAGGATGTTGCCAAAGGCAGAGAAGGTGTCGTACAGGGCTTTGTTGTCAATGGACTTGTCCAGGTTCTTGATGAACACGTTGCCCACTCCGGACTTCCTGAGGGAGGGGTCTCTTTGAGACCACATGATTCTGATTGGCTTCCCTTTGACCACGTCAAAGTTCATCGTGTCCAGGGCTCTCTCGGCTGGGGGTGGTAAAGGTGCACAGCGTCACGCGGGCGAAAACCTGCCAGCAGCATTTCTGTTCTACACAGATCATGTTTCTTTCACGTCCATTTCTGTTCTACCAACAGCAGGAAGCCGAAGCGGACTTTATTAAGACACGCAGTGTAGCGGCTGTTGGGATGGAACCAGCGACGGCTTACCAAGCTGCAGTAGTCCATGGAGCTGCTGAGCAGCCGGGACAGGTGTGAACAGCAGCTGCACTGGGTGAACTGGGAGCACATGGCCGCCTCCTGACATTCACCCCACGCTGATAGGCCGCATCCCATTTAGACCAAACGGGCTCTGAGCCCTGTTTAATTCATTTACTATATCAAAGTCTATTGCTTTAACTCTCTTACAGGCTCCTATGTTCATGTGGGCCCACGGGCCAAACATCCTTTTGTTCACCCCCCCCCCCCCCCCCCCCACAGTAACGCACACACACACACACACACAGGCCGGGCTTTCCAGCTGAAAGTGTCTGGTAAACAAAAGCTGCCTTTGCATCTGCTGGCATCAGCAGTTTGGCTTTGTAAGGCTGACGTGCTCAGAGAAAGCGTGCCAATGCTGCCACGCGGACGCCGGAAGGGGCGGCGAGGGAATCTTCCGTTTCTAAACAGTCAAGTGTGTCTTTGTAATATGTGGCGGTCAAATAATTACCCACGTCATTTAGAAATGATGGTGTAAAATCTTACTGCTAATCCAGCTTGTCAGCCCCTTTCTTTCACACAGCGGGCTTAAATTCATTATGGGCAGGCAGATTTTGGACTGCTAAAAAAAAAGGCCTTCTATATTTAGTGATGGGGTCCCAGGGAGGTATGTGCTGCTGGCTTGGAGCGTGAGTGGAGCGGTCTGTGCTGTGGACGGGGAGGGGGACAACGCCAGGGAGCGTTAACACGATTTGACTTTCACCTCTGTGAAACCTTTCGCACTGATCCGTCACCTTCCTGCAAGGGACCGTATTCACAGCTTTTTGCAGGCAGCAGTCTTTAACCCTCAGGCACGCATTAGGACTGTATGTAAATATCCAACGGTTACCATCCCCCATGCCTCCACCTCCAATAACAAATGGTGTCATCTCACTTTGTGGCTCTTATTACATTTACCCAAGCGAGTGACACTGCCTTCCTAGTGATCCATTACTACTTCCAGCCTTTTGGGATATCAGGCATGGAGGAGAAACGGGTGACAGAGTTTAACGTTGATATGAGGCAAAAAATAGAAACAAAAAAAATCCACGCCATGTGAACACCGCCACCGGGCTTCGCAAATTTATTACAACACCTGCTGTTACTCCTCAGCAGGAAATGGATGAGCATTATAATAAAGACTGTGATATTTGTATAGCTGCAAACATGTATCATGTTCATTATTAATAATGAATTCGTTTAAGTGGTATAGATTATTGAAAAAAAAAAAATCAAACTGGGAATTAATCCAAACAGAAGTAGGATCAATTCTTGGGTCGGACGGTTTTGCAGCAGCGGCAGAGGGAAGCAGGGACTGGTGTCACTCTGTGGCCTTTTAAAGATGGACAAATGGGTCATTTTGGTGTGAAAGGGAGGAAAGATACTAATATTAGACTCAAATTATTAATGTGGATTAAACTGAAAGACACACATGACGTTCAGAATAAATAAAAAATAAAAAAAAGTCACGTGTGAAGGCTCCACTGACACTTTCCCAATAATTGAGCTATTTGGCTCAAGTGCGCGCTCCAACCATGGTGACAGCTGTCAGTGTGTCTGAAGCGTGCATGTTAAATTCTGCGTGCGTGGCGCATGGCGTTTTTCCCTTACCGTCGGCAGGCTGCGAGAAGTTCACGTAGGCGTACCCCAGGGATCTCCGGGTGATCATGTCTCTGCACACCCGGATGGAGAGCACCGGCCCGGCGGGGCTGAACTTCTCATACAGCATGGCCTCCGTGATGTCTGGGTGCAGGTCGCCCACGTAGAGAGACGCCATCGGATAGCTCCCAGTCGCTGCGTTCATGTCCCGGACTCGAATCCGTAAACAGAGGGCTCCTCAAAAACAAAAACAAAAGCCTGTTGCGAAATGTCAAACTGATGGGGAAAATAAATAAGAAATAGTCGCTGTCTTCTGGAGTATTTATTCCTAAAGATGCCAACTTCAGGTTAAACCCGAGGCTTTATCTATGTTTTTTTTTTTATTCCTATTTTATTTGCTATTTTTATGACTCCTTTCTATTTATTTCTTTTTTATTTATTTTTTTATTCTTGCGGTTCTTGTTTTTTAAGATTTTGTGGATTTTTTATATTTTTTTTAATTTTATTTTTACGTTTTTCACGAACAGTGAGTTTAGACACCCACGGTTTGTTTTGTGGCCGAGAAAAGAGACCGGCTGAAGAACAGCGTGGGTGCTTTATAGTGGGCGGCGGCGCGGAGAAAATAGCCGGGGGGGGGGAGAAAGACGCGCTGAGCATGCGGTGTAAAACTGCAGAGCCCCGCGCCCCACAGCGACATCTGGGTGGGAATACATCAACAGAAAAACCACGGACAGGCTTTTTTTTGCATCTTTGCAGGTGATTTCATTTTTAATCCATATTTTCCATAAGGTTCTTGTTTTTCCTCTTTTGCTTTCTCATACCCAACTGTATGAATCGATTCATTGCATTTGTCAATGAGGGTTCACAGACTATAGGACTTTTTTTTTTTTCAATTGTGCAACATGTAACGACAACAATAACATGCAAATACAGTGCTATGCTATAGGCCAGGGTATGCCGTAAAATAAACTAAGTAAAAAAACAACAACAACATATGAATACAGAACCCACTAAAAAAAACAGCAGCATCAAGAGTGGATCCACAGATTTGTATCAGCAGCAGTAAAAACTAACACAATCACTCAAATAGTTACTGGTTGTAAAGTGGTCATGACACCGAGACTGAATTATTATTATTATTAAAACTAGCTCTAACCAGTAGAGCTAGTTTGGATACATCCCAAAACACCTCTACTTTGGGAGCAGGCATGATGAGAGGTACATCAGCACGTCTGTCCGAGCCGAGAGTCTTAAGACCCTAATTTGTTTCCAAAAGGCTTTGGAATATTCAGAGGACGTGCATCATCGGGCTTCTCCGTTAAGGCTGTTGATTCAGCAGCAATAAAATGTCCAATAAAGACACAAAGAAGCATCCCCTCGGTGCGAAATGCAAACTGGCCAAACCGCTCTGATCACTCTCCTGTGCCAGGTGTGTGTGCACAGGAGAAGCACAGCGGCAGGAGGCACCGGTGCTAGAGGTCGAGCCAACGGAGCGCTCAGGCCGTTCTGCACCGGTTGTGTTGCTTTATGAAAGAGAAGAGAAAATGAAAACAAGTTGTTTTTTTAAAATCTTGTACACGTTTTTCTTTTAGTCTGCGACACACCGCTGACCGCTGTTTAAATAAATATTCCAGTCTTCAGCATTGGAATAATCCCTCTCAATGCGGGGATCGATTCCTGAAGTCAGTAATAAAGTTTATAGGACCCACTTTACACTTACGTGGATTGCATGAGTGGACGCAGCACAAAAACGACATTCCATCAAGGATCAGGAAATCCTAGACCTAGAATAAAACATCTTGCGGTTTGTGAGGGCGACGTTTGGGCATCACTGAACATTCCTAAAGGACAACAAAGTCCTCTGAGGATGATGAAGAATATATTTATTAGATAGAATGTTAGAGTACAAGTACAGTCACACAGTAGAATGTATTACAGTACAAATACAGTCAAACATCCTGTCTAAGAGGAGCATTTCTAAAAAGCCCTTGCGGTCTTGTTTCCGTTTAAAGTCCTTAGTACATAAATCATCGACATTTAACAATACAAATAAAACTAATATTAAATTACTCAATTGATGACAAAAAATAACAATGAAATAAAAATAAATCACTCCAGATGCAAAATAACAATAAACGAAAAAGACACATAATATGTACAATGTAGGACAGGTGGACAAAAAAAAAGGGGGTGTGGGTTGATCTGGGCGGGGCCTCAGCGCAGGTAGGCGGGCGCTGCGTCTTCCCTGAGCGCAGGTGAGCGGCAGAAAAAGGAAAGACGACAATCTACCCGAGTGTCCAAAAAACAAAATGCCTTTAACGCACTGAAATGACTCGAAGGGACGTTTAACGACGCCATGGTGACTTTCGGTGAGTCGGTTTCCGCACCGGTTTCTTTTAGAGTGACTAAACAAGCCGGTCGGTCGTTGCTTTGAAGGTTTAGGCGTGGTCTGCGTTTGATACCGGAGATCCAAAGACGAGAGTTCGGTCCTCTCTTCTCCGTTTATCCGACCGAACACGATCCGGTGTTATTTAACGTGCGAAGGTTTATCACGGGGGATCCAGAAAACGTTCCGAGCGGAGGTGAAATGTCTGTCTGGAGTTCCACCTCCACGCAAATGAGAGTTTATTGGGTGGCTGTTGTTGACTCATAATAAACAGTCGATAATCAATAATAAATAATGAGAAAAAAAAACTTTATCACCAAATATTATAAGAAGCAGATGCGAGATAATAATGAACCTGTTTAGTGTGATTAACTATTATAGTGTTACCTCAGCTCACACTTAGATAATGTATCTAATACTAGTAGAACAACATGACCTGAACGGATCAGGATGGCCTTTTTGTTACCTGGTGGGTCACCTTCACTCAGGTTAAATAACAGCATTGTGCAGCGACACCTCCTCAGAGACCTGTGTGTGAATAGCTTCTGTAGTGGGGGTGTCACAGATCTGTAGTTAGAATAAGGTCTTTCCGCTTCAACCTTTCAGGACTGTGCGGCGCCAACCTCAAGGACAACAAAGCCCTGATGAAGATGGGGCTGGGACTGGTGTTGGTGGGCCACGTCAACTTTCTCCTCGGAGCGCTGGTGCACGGCGCGGTGCTCCGGCACATCAACGTGCACGCTCTGGCCCGGACCATGGTGTACGCCATCGCTAATGTCATTGCCATTGTGGCCGGCTTGTTGGTGAGGATGAGGACGATGCGTGAAGTCTTCCTCGCGGGTTACAGATCGAGGATTCAGCATTTGTTTACAGCTTTGAAATCCACATGCAGTGCATGTTGTCATAGTGTCTAACTCTTAAATGGATCAAATATAATTAGTGCCATGGTTTTTAATTACTTTGTCTTTTTTTTAGGGGATTATCAGCGGCATAGCGGCCATTGTTCTGTCCAAAAACAAGAGGAACAGGATCCTGGTAAATACTGCTTCCCTCTCACTACTCCACAGCGCCCACTTGTCGTTTGCTGGCTCCTGTCAGAACTTGCCCGTTCTTTTTTTTTTTATTTTATTGAGTGTTTGTGTGTGGCAATATGGGAAATAACTGTATAAAAAGGCAGCACGCAGGTATAAGCAAGCAGAAATGTGAAAGAGATTTCCGTGCCTCGTGTTTTCACTAACGTATCCTTGACATGGCGTCCTTGCAGAAGTGGGTCTTGCTGGTCGCCAGCTTCTTGGCGGGTCTCTTAGCGGTTGCCTCCTTCATCGGCTTGTCGGTGTCTGTGGTGCAAGGCATTATTCACAAAGGATGGAGCCTGCTAACGCACTGCAACTTTCCCGAAGACGACGTCGGACCTTCTTCCAGCATCACGTACGAATGCCCCTTTGACCCCACCCGCATCTACGTGAGTTTAACAGGAATATTTGCCGTTGTAAAATAAATATTTGTCCATCTGCAGTTCTGATGTCGACCTGCAAAGAAGCGTTGACTAATCAGTACGCCGTGGTGTTTTTGTTTTTTTGGGTCGGCCAGGGGACCACAATCATCCTGTGGGTGCCTCTTATCTTGATGTCCGTGGTGGAGATGGTGTTCTCCTTTCGCTGCTTTGCTGTCTGTACTTCATTCCTCTACCTCTGTCCGTGCAGGAGGAAGCCTCTTCGGGCTAAGAGGGTGAGACCTACCAACTCGAGTCCCGTGCTGTTTGTCCCAGGACACCGGACACTGCTGTCCAGCGTCCTATCTGTGCAGCAGTGTTTGTGATGATCAAACAGCAATTTGATTGCATCATCACTAATAGTGATTGCTCTATTTTTTTTTTAAAGATAAAATAAATGTTAGCATGAATGCAAATGAGCAAGTGATAAATACACATAATGTATCTTAAAATGTAAGTGGAAAAATACTACATTTCAGTGGTGCAGACTGGCTCACAAGTCGAACTTGTGCTCCTGGACATGTTCACATTATATCTAATGTTCTGGGTTTGATTCCCTGATATTAAATGCAGGCTCCCGTTTCAGGTGCGAATCCAGGGAGCTGTTGAATTCCCAGCATCGCCTCCTCCCCAGGATCCGGACACCGTTGAGCCTGCGGAGCAGGAGGAACTGCTGGAAGGCGCCGCTGCAGCACAGCAGAGCAACTGGCTCTGAACTAACCGACGACTTCCAAACCTGCAAAACTGAGGTTGCAGCATGAAGTGTCTGACGTACTTCTAATGTCTGAAAAGGACTCCCTTGACACTTGCGCCAGAAATGGGATTTTATTTCCTTTTAGAGCAAATGGAGGGATTTGTTTTTTGAACCACTGCCGTTTTGGATACTTTATGTATACAGAGCTGTGATCTGTAGCTCGACACTAAAGTCGTCTTTTTTCAGATTCCGCCGTTCTCATTTCAAAAGTAGAATCGGGAAAAATCAGAACATCACAAAGTTGCATAACATTTTGGTTTTATTGGCGTTGAGACTTGAGTCAGCATGAACTGGACCCATCGGGATATAAATTGCATTTTCAAGCTCGTATTTTTTTTTTCTTGGGGGGGGGGGGGGGGGGTTCAGAATACAAATATATATATATACAGAACAAACTCTGGCATTTGTCTTGCCTCCCATTTCTACCTGAAACCGTTTGTGTATCAGGACTGGGACACGAAGGAGACGAGGACATCGTCTACAGATGTCAACGTTTCAGGAAAGGACACATACTAAATTCAATAAGAATGTACACGGTCATGTAAACCTTATGGTATGTACACACTCCTTAAACGTTCTTGGAGACTTCAGGAGGCAAGACCAGTGACATAAATGTCTTAAAGAAAAGTTTTGTACGATAAACATGCTTCAACTACATTTCAAAGACAGGACAGTGGGACTAAGACAAAACAGAGTAGCCAAAATATCTATGATTTAAATAAATTAAATCCATCAGATATATAAAAGTTCTTCAAGTGAAAAGCAAATGTCATAGCATAAAATGATTAAGGATGAAATAAAAAACGAGAAGGCATAAAAAAAAAAAAAAGATTTCAGTCCATAACCCGCAAGGTTGAAAAGTTGTCCTAGAAAAACACGTTTAGATATCTGTCCCATTCTGAGGGGACATGGGCTCAATGCGAAGGCTGTGTCCTTCATAGAGTTCCTCAGCAGCAGCCTGGAAACATTTATCCAAACCCCTCGCCGCAAACCTCCATCCTGGTCGCTTGCATTGGCACCATTGGTTGAAGAGGACCTCAGGGTGTCTTGGAATCCTCTTTAGGCCTAAAGGACGGACAATATTAACACTCCCAACTGGCCGCTGCGTGGACAACATGGTGACTGTGGGTGTGCAGTGTTTCCTCACTTTGAAGTGTCCATTTTCTCCTCCTCCGGGACCTTCTCCTCCTCTTTTACTTCTATAAGAACAAGGCAGAGAAACATCCACCTCACAGCTATCGTAGCAACAAAGCGTTCGTATAACGTAGGACGGCAACTTAAAACAACAGAGAAGTTCTCCGTTATGAAATGGAAAAAAAGAAAATCAATAGATACCTTTTGTTTCCTCCTCACCTTTCTTCTCCTTTTCTTCTCCCTCTTTCTCCCCTTCAGTTTTGGCTCTCTTCACCTTCTTGAAACTGGCCGCGTTTCTGCGGCCTCCTTCACCCTCGTCCTCCGAGTCGGAGAACTCCTCCTCGCACGCTATCCTTTTGTCATGAGCACGGACTGAACACAGAACACGACAGCCCTGAACGCCTCCTGTTGGGCTATCACAGCGAGCCAGATGCTAGCCATCGCATGTGAACGTAGGCGAAAAGTGCGACTTTGTAAAGAGACGCTTACTGGAGATGCGTTTGTTGGGGTCCTCCTCCTCCTCGTCGCCGCTGTCCTCTTGCACAGCATCCTCCGGGATGGCCTGCATCTGCACCCCCGGGGCGTGAGGCAGCATACGCAGGTTCTCAAACAAGCGTTGCCTAGAAGCCAAAGTGTAGGCGGAACTTAAAAACCACAAATCAAAATCAAAAGAGCAAACAGCCCGATGCACAAACCTGAGGTCTCATGCATTATGAACGCCGACAGTTTATACGACACACGTAGGAAAAGAACAAAGCTGCAGTTTGGTGCACTGACTTGATCTTCTCCAGGTAGTCGTTGGTGTTCTGGTTGGTCATGTTGGAGGGGCTGATGTGCAGCTTGAAGTCGGGTCCAAAGTACTCGAAGTAGTCATTGTACGGGAGCTCTGTCGAGGTGGATTGAATTTAAACGCATCACATAAAGTCATTCTTATGACTGAGGCTGCTCGCTTTTGGAAAGCTTGAAAAAAATGCCAACAGGTTAAATCTTTTATCTACTACAATAAAGAACTGCACCGAAAGGAACAAAATGTAATTTTTATACTCTTCATGCTGTAATCGATTGACTAAAACGTGAATAAAGCTGCAGCCTGGATGTAAAAGCTCACCGTTGGGGATGGAGGTATCGAGGGCTACGGCGGTCTCATAGGTCCAGCAGCGGGCCACGTTACGGATGGTGTAGCCTCCTCCACCCAGCATGAGCATCGGCAGGTTGAAACTCTTCATGTACTCCACGCATTTCGCATGGCCTGCGTATGAAAGCGTGGGAAATTATATTGCCGCTAATGTAAGAATGTGTTATTCCTAACGGTTGCAGCCGTGTTACGAGTAAAGACGGTTGTTAGCTAACCTTTGATCGTGAGGTTGAAGCAGCCCAGCCTGTCGCCAGACAGAGAATCCGCTCCACACTGGAGAACCACTGCGCTGGGCTGGTACATCTCCATCACCTTGGCCATGATCTGAGGAGGAACACACTCTTAAAATCTTCAAGGGGGGGGGGGGGGGTCTCAACAGCAAAAATCTCTCCATTGACTCACAGGTTTGAATATGGCCTCGTACGACTCGTCATCGATCCCGTCCCTCAGCGGGTAGTTCACAGCATAGTATTTACCCTTCCCAGCGCCGATGTCCTGCACACAAAGCACATTTCAGCTCTCTGGACTATGATGATGGTTTGAATTTCACCTGTTCAATGACCCGACGCTTACCCTGAGGTCGCCTGTGCCGGGGAAGTACTCGCCATACTTGTGGAAGGAAACGGTCATGACGCGGTCTGTGGTGTAGAAAGCCTCCTCCACGCCATCGCCATGATGGATGTCAATATCGATGTACAAAACTCTCTGGTGGTATCTGGCATCAGAAGGAAAAAAAAAACATCCCGTAACCCGATTATCATCCACTAATGAGTGAATATTAAAAACACACAGATAGAGTTTTTCTGCTCACTTGAGTAACTCCAGAATAGCCAGCACAATGTCATTGACGTAGCAAAACCCAGAGGCCTCGGACTTCTTGGCGTGATGCAGACCTCCGGCCCAGTTGATGGCGATATCCGTCTGCTGTTTATTCAACTTCACTGCACCAGCTGCACCGACGAGGAGGAGGCGAGATTCAACAGTGGGCTCAGACTCAGCAAGATCAAAGGGGCGAAGACACACGGCACACACTTACCCACGGACCCCCCTCCCGAGAGCTGGCAGAACTCAAATAAACCATCGAACACTGGACAGTCCTCGCCCACATTAACTGCCAATCAGGAGCAGAGGAATCACGGTAACATTAGGGCCGATCAAGACCAGAAAGCCAAATATAATACCGAAATACTACACAAACTGACATCTCTGCATTTGCTTGCTGTATTCTGACATGTTGTCCGGCCGAATTGAACGCAGGAACTTGATGTAATCGTCACTGTGATACTTGGTCATCTCCTCTCCGCTGGCTTTGTGTGGACGCTGAAATCAGAAGACTTCAATAAGCACATAGGGAAATGATATCAGCAGCGACGCTCCACCCAACAAAGAAACAAAGAGGGAAAGAGAGAGGAGAAATGGGTTCCTGAGACACAGAGAAGGCAAAACGCACATAAATCTCCATCTTTCTGTAGAGGCCGTAGTTCAGCAACAAGTTGTGAGTCATGCGGATCCGGTGGGGCTTCATGGGGTGTCCCTGGCCATAGTAGTAGTTTCCGACATCGCCTGAAACGGGAACAAAATGCACCTCGTTTCATGATCTGTTGCTTTACCAGGAGCAGAAACAAACAGACATGTGGTAAACAGCACAGCGTGATTAGTTAGCCTGCAGGACAGATTTCACCGCACCGATTCAACAATGAAGGAAGTCAACAGCGGCACCGTGGATTAAACCAGCCAATTAGAAATCAATCAGCCCCATTGAAACAGTCGAAAATGTCGAGCGGCGCGTAAAAAGGCACGCTTCAGAATACTCGCGGCGATTAATACCGTCCAAAGCATCATTTAACGCTGAACTCTGAGGATAACAAGATTAGCCATTTTAATGCTAGCTGTGGCTTAATTGCGGCGACAATGAAGAAACGTGACTCATATCGTCCTTTGTTAGCTCTCTAGCTAGTAAGGCCGACGTAGTTCCAGTGATAATGCCATGCCGACAAACGCAAAACTCAAAGGCATTGTAGCAGCAGTTAGAAAGGCAACTGCACGATATTATTATTGTCTGTGCATCAGCGGCACCGTCTTAGCCGAGGCGAGGAAAGCCGCCTGCTACTCAAGCTAGCTCAGGCTAAAGCTAAAGAACCAGGCTAGCAAGCGCTGAAATAACCAGCAACCATCGTCCGTGCAAAGTTGCAGATTTGATCTCTTACTGCATCGATTGTCTAAAGTACATACGTGTAGACACTCACCATCATAGTAGTAGCAAACTTTTTTCTTTGTTCCCTGGGAAGTGAGCGCCATTTTAGTGCTCTATGGCTGGTTTTCACAGCGCACACCGCACAGCGACTTGAGGCGAAGAGTTCGTATCACGTCCAATCAATGAGGTGTAGTGTTAACCGCCGCCGACAGGGGGCGGCATAGTTAAACAGGATAACTCCAAAGATCCTGTCCTGTTGGTCTGTCTGTCTGTCTTTTAGCAATATAACTCATAAGGTTACGGACGGATCTTTACAGATTATTAAATTGATAATAATTAATAATAATAAAAAATTGATAATCCAGAAGAGATTCTGGATAGTGAATCACTTTGAAATTTGCGTTAACATTGCAGTCAATGGAGGTTCAAATTTTGTTCCTCAATATCTCTGTTGATTATAGACCGATGTTTATGGAATTTGACACAGTCATGCAGGATGGGCACCTCTATTTTACCACCAAATTTCATCTGGATCAAATTCAGGATGAGGTCAGGGGGGAAAAAAAACATTGAAAACCCAATTTACGTATTCAAAAATCTGTTAAAAATACACATAAATCCGATTCACGTTTGCTTTTTGTGGTTAGTGTATAAAGTACCAAGAACTTAGAAACTTTTGACGATGATCGCGTAAAGCGAACGACGTTTTCCGGGAGCGTATTGTGTCACTTCCTGTTTACCTTTAGATTTGTCCTTACGTGGGCGGCCTTTAGTCTCTCTGGACCAATCAGAAGTTTTCTGGGTCAAAGTTGGAAGATCAAATCCAATATAGCTGCATTTAATAAAAGAAAAACTTTATTAACATAACTTTTTTTTTTAACAAATATAGAAACAAAATTTTCAGATACTATGGGGATATCTAAGCAAAAATACAACCAGTAGAAAGATTCCAATCAATTATAAATCAATTCGTCTGTCAAAAATGTCCAAATCGCGTAACGCGTACGACGCACCTACGTTTTCCGGGATTGTATTGTGTCACTTCCTGTTTACCTTTAGATTTGTTCATAGTAGGCGGGCTTTAGTCTCTCTGGGCCAATCAGACGTTTTCTGGGTTAGAGTTGAAAGGTCAAATCCAATATGGCTGCTTTTTAAAACATTTTTTGTTAGATTTCCTTCTATGTTGACCTCGGGTGATGCTAATGTTTTGTGTAAGATCTATTCTTTGTTATGGTGAGTTTTGTTAATAAAGTAAAAAAAACAAAAAAACAAAACATAACATGAGTAAAGACAAACTCACAGTACAGATCTCACCCCTTTCGACATTACACAACACATTCACATCTTCAGAGAATAAAATAGAAGGAAATCTAAAAGTGAGGAATATAATATCACTAATACAATTACACGTACAAAAGAAACGAAAGAATGAGAAGGAAAATAAATAAACACAAAAATAAACACAAACACAAGAATAATAAAAAAAAAATATATACAGGTAAATTCAAACTAAATTGTGAAAAGTTAAGTTCTACTATAAATGCGTACAGTTCATTTGCATGGGGACTATTTATTTGTTTCAGAATTTTCTGCAACAGGGACAGCTTATTCTTAAGAGCAGGCCATGATGGGGGGTGAATTGTCATACCAAAATAATGGAAATATGAAAACACAAAATTATTCAAAAATTATTTATAAAAGCCATCAATAACCAACATATGTTTTGTGTTTTCCATTTGGTGGGCTTAGAAAATGTATGTTTAGGATTGAGAAATTAGTGACCTCCAGAGTCATGTTGAAAATCATATGTGCATGGAAAACAAACAATACAGTAAATTATGATGAATCTATTTGCCTTGTTTGGAAAACCTATAATTGCCCCGACAAGAGTAATCCAAAACAAAATATTTTCATAGATACCAAAAACATTAAGTTACCTACATATAAAAACACAACCACATAATGCGACTGATAAATAATGTGTGTATATCTGGGGAAGCTAGAATGCATATGGACAAGATGGCACCTTTAAAAGCTATGCTTTGCAAAATCCAAAATAGAATTTGTAATGTTAGGTGAAACTAGTACGTAAGGATTGTAAGATATAGTGTGGAGGTAAAAAAAATAAACACATGTGCAGAAATAGTCAACTATACAGTACCTCCCTTTCATATACATCCGAGTCCAAGTGCATATTTTTGGAGGATGTTTTTGGCATATAAGCCAAAAACGAAGATCAAGATCTACATGGTCCAGAATGCATTACAGCAAACGTTTTAAACTTGTTGTACATTTTGAAACAGCTGATGGTGGTTAGTTTAAGTACATTTAAATGTCTGTGTCTTTCTGCAACGTAAAGGACTATTCCTGGTACTGCCTTTCTGTGGCAGTGAAGAAATCCTCCAGAACACTTCTCAGGTACTCGAAGGTGGGCCTGTCGTCCGGGTTTTCCCTCCAGCATAAACACATGATTTTATAAAGGCCATCCGGACAGTTTTCAGGCTGAGGCATTCTGTAGTTCTGCTCCAGGTTCTGGATTACCTCTGGGTTGGACATGCCTGAACGACATTGCAGAGCATAGTAAGCAGTGTGTATGATGTTTCCATTTCAATTGATTTTGTGATAATCAGGTATTTACCAGGGTACGGTATACGTCCATATGTCACTATTTCTGTCAGGAGAATCCCAAATGACCACACATCCGATTTTATGGAAAAGGTGCCATAGTTAATAGCCTCTGGGGCCGTCCATTTGATGGGGAACTTTGCACCTGTGCACACAGGAGAAACAACAAAGCTTGAACACTTGGTGGAGACACTGCACACTTTTTTAAATTCAGACATTTGAAACATTTCCTCTCCAAATGTGCAAAAAAACGTTGAAGAAAAAAAGAATTAAATAATATTATATCAGATGCATTTCTAAGGCTGAAAAGACAACGTGACGTATGGAGAGGTAGCTCGACGAGGCCTGGGTACCCTCTCTTGCTGTGTATTCATTGTCCTCAATCAGTCTTGCTAGTCCAAAATCCGCGATCTTGCAGATGAGTTCATGAGACACCAAGATGTTGGCTGCTCTCAGGTCTCGATGAATGTAATTTCTCGCCTCAATGAAGGCCATACCATCAGCCACCTGCAGGAAAACACATCATCATCATCATCATCATCCTCTGTGAGATCGACGATTATGCATGACAGGGCGAGGGAGCCGTGTATGATTTACTGTTTACTGTGTTGCAAAGATGAACAGAGACATTGCTGAACCAGGGAGTTCACCATTTCCCTCGGTCAGTTCTTTTTCCCCTTCACCTTCTCTCCACCCAGGTGAACGGCTGCGCTTGTCTTACATCCCGAAACTTTAAGCGCTGCTGCCTTAACTTCGCCGGACGATTGCAGACACAGTATTTGGCGATTTATGAGATGTTGTCTCAGGGACAGACGACAGAGGAAAAAAATGATGAAATACGAAATGCTAATAATTTACAAAAAAGACGTCATCCACTCGAGTGTGTGAGACATTCAGGGGGGCTCAAATATCCAACTCTAAATGTTTCTGCATCGGCTGTAGACCGTTCAACCGACAAAAGAATCTCTCGCCTAGGTGTGTACGGCCCTCGGAGGCTTGCCAGACAGCTGAGATTTACGTATGTCTGCGTTTCATAAACTTGTACTCACATCATAACTTCCAATTCAGAGAACCGAACAGCCCTTTACTATCCATTCCTTTCATCTGATTTATGAGTCAATCTGAACCCACAAACCATTATTTTGTACTCATTAAATTAACTATCAATTTGAAGTTCATGTACTCTTATTGATGTGTGTGGAATAGTGGCATGCCCTTTGCAACATAAAGCATGAGGAGTTAAACAGATTATTTTTATGCTTGGAGTTTAGGCTCATTGACGAAACAGAGGAGGAGGTGTGCACTCTCCGGGGGCTTTTCTAGTTTGAAATGATTTCATTTTGAAGGTAGTATACAGTAAATGAAGCATTGTTACATAAAATATATTCACCGCAAAACTCTGCACAAGTCAGCGCCACGCTAAGATGGAAGACATCCGAGTATCTGGCCGCGCCAGATGTCAAATCTTGTCTCTTCTTGCTCTGTCTTCCTGTGGTTGCGTTTCCAATTCCCTCACCCACAATAGCTAAAGCTAATGTTTTCTATTCGGTCCCAATGGCACCAGTTATGTCATGGGAGGTTAATACACATTTCTGTCTTGGCCGTCCATTTACTGCAAATGTTGAACTTTGAATATATTCCCAAATGCACATAATTCACAGAAGGCTGCAGACACCACAGTAGCACAGTTTACGGTTCATTCTGAAGTCCACTAGGACTCCAGAATGTTGCATGTTATGTTGCAGTGGGAGGGGGGGGGGGGGACATGAGAGTGGCTGCTGTCGGGGAGGACGATGCAAAGGACAGGGTAACGTGGAGAAGGTTGATTTGCTGTGGTGACCCCTCAGGGGACAAGACGAAAGTACAGTAGTAGTAGTCTGGAGTCCATTTGAGAGATGTTTTCCACAGATGCACATACATTATATTTATATACAGTATATGTGCAGTACAGTAATATGCAAATTTGTGAGTTTTAGAAGTACAGGTTGGGGGTTTTTTTCAGCCAGAGCCAGACAAGCGATTTTCTCATTTCCATGTTTTGGTTAACTGTCCTCTGACTGTATTCTCATACATGCATAAATGAGTTAGAATGTTATTCTTACCTAAATCTTGACACTAAACAGATCAGCACACTTCCCGAAATACCAAAGTACTGCACTGATTCTGTTTCAAACCTGTTTCAAAATCTGGCTTTTATGATCAAACAAGTCATTTATGAGGTGCCATGAATATTCCTATGGGTGCCAAAGACAAGTAAATTCCAATTTGGAGAAAAAAAGAGGAAAATAATCCGTTTCAGGCCTGGTCACCGTCCCCAGGTGAGTACAATCCTTTTCACACATCTATCCAGATGTGCTGCCGTTGCAATAAGAGTATCGAATGTTAGCGTCATTACTGGAGTGGCCACTTTCCTGTCTAAGAGGATCGTGCAGGGAAAACAGGAAGTAAAAGCACAATACAAAGGGACTTTTGTAAATGGTGTGAAAGTAAAGGAGACAGACACATGGATAGTAAAAGAAAATAATTTTCTTGCCTGAGATGCCATATCTATAAGAGTGCTCATCTGCAAACTGCTTCCTTCCGTTGTTTTTAGGTAATCCACAAGGCTTCCTGTAGAAATTATAATAAAGTTGTATCACTGAAAAAAAAAAGTTTATCAGTGCAAATATTTTTCTGTCAAGAAAAAAACAACAACCAAAGTATCATGCATGTGTTTGTTTGTTGTAAAAAAACAACAATGTAATTTGCATATGCACAAAATGAAGCAACAGTTCAAAGTCAAATTAAATGCGAAGCAAAATGTCTAATCATCCAGAGGTCTCATGATACTTTCCACAGGTAAGTGTCAAAAAACACCGTGACCGTCCACAGACTAAAATAGACAGCCTTCGATCAAAATAGCAGCTCAAGCCAGGAAACATAACACTTTGAGGAAGTAAATACGACATCAGTCAGATCGACACGCAGTCTGTGACAGTCATCTTTGTGTCGCGTTTGATTAGCACAGAACAATAGCTCGGCACTTCTCGCCAGCCAGGCCAAACCAAAGGAAACACTTAAGAGGAACGGCTGTACCAGGAACGAGGAGGCCTTGTTCCTGCTCTTAAGTCCGGAAGACGGCTTTTGATGTCTGAGAGCCGACGGAATGTTCTTTGTCAAGGTCACAAAGGGAAACTGGGATGACCGGCCTGTTATTTTCCATCTTTGTGTTATCTTAGATAATAAAAAAGGGAACAAATTGAAAAGACGGGAACTCCGAGTTGTCCTTTCTCTTGACAACAGAGGCACCGATTGTGTCCTGTCCACCCACGGATCCCCCAGACAAAGAAGCAGCTTCACGTCAAGCTGCTGCTGATGGTTTACAGGCCACACATACAAGACCTTACAAAGGCACGCCATTCAACCCTGCAGTCAGGCAGCGGCCGTGTTTGTGACATCATCCCTTTTATGCCTTTTTTTTTTTTTTTACATTTATTGTTCTTCCAAGTGAAAAGAGACATTGGAGGTTACAAAGTGACACTCGAGCATCAACACATGCATTTGTATTTAAATAACGGATTCACGGGGATTTCAAATGCAACTTGTTATGTAAGGAAGATCCATTGGAAAGAGGCCAAACTAACCACCATTGTAACTGTTGTTGTTGTTGTTTACCGCCACAGCATGATAGTGTCAGGGTCTTTGGGATCGTGCGTGTCTGCATGTGAGCTTCTGCCTCGTGCAATTTCTGGAAAGCATCCAGGCCTCATCAGGGCTGAACGATAACTTGGCGAATCCCCACCCGCTCTCGTTTTTAACCCCCTCGCGTCTCAGGTCGTCCAGCATAGACTTCCCCTTTAGTGAGTAAACACCAGTGAGCTGTGAGGAGAGGTGCAGGGAGATAAGTGAAAGTTCACGTTTGCCTTGAATCATTTTAACACAGAGAGACAAGCGCGGCGAGAAGCTGAAAATAACAGGAGCCGCTCCAGTGCGGCAGGATCCTGGGCCACAGCAGCCAGGCCCAGGACTTAGTTCCCTTATTTAGGTTTGCTCACACAGCTGCAATCCAGTTAGAATCATCTCATTATTTACTATCTATCAAACATGAATTAGGAAGGCAGTGCTGGGTTCATGAGCACTGACGTGAAGCAAATGTCTGGAATTGCTACACTGTAAAACAAAAGCCTCTAAATGTCTGCTCAGTCTTCTGCTGTATTAATGTCAAAAAAGAAAAGGTAAAAGGAAATTGTGGGAACTAAATTTTTAATAACAAGGACATGTCGCATCTTGTTGGGCCTTTTGTCACAGACCTGAACCTGTGTTGTTGCTTTTATCATCTATCCACATCGCAGGTCCTTTTGGAACAGGTTTGATGGGGGTTGTTGTCTATCCACATATTTATCTGACAGATGTAAATGATAGGACTGCATCTGTTGGAATGAAATTTCCCTCTGGGAGTCATAAAAAATTCTGATTCAAGTCAAACTAATTCGATGGATTAATTCATTACAGATCATAACTAATGAATCGCTTGACAGCACTATATTTTATTAGAGGCTATTTGCAGTTTTAGTTATAATATTGCAATACCATTAAATGGAGGATGAATAACGTAGAGTCCTATACAGTTTGCAAACTCAAAGTTGATAGTAATTCATGACAGAACTGTTACCAGTCGGGGTGCTCCGATTTACTAAAGAAAAGACGTCACATGGTCTGGTGAAAAGGCAGAAATGAGCTGTGCCGTGTTAATTCTTGTTGTTAGTTTAGTTACTACACATATTTTTTGTACAATGTTTGACTTTTAGGACCTTTTGTCCTGTAACCTGTTGCACAAGGTTGCTTTTTTTAGTTCAATAAAATAAGATTGGAACATTGGAGGTTTTTGCTGTCAGTTATTTAAAAAATTATTTAAAAGAATTGGCAGGTGAGGTTTTTTAAATATCGGTGAATGAAAATCACAGAGTTACAAGTATTGTGTTGTATATTTACAAGGATACAGCTGTTTAATTACTGTAAGTTTACAGTGAGAGGTTTTACAGTGTATGAGTCATGAAGAAGGTGAAGGGAATAGAGCAACCCGGTCTTTTGTTCCGGCATGTGCTCTGGTGCACAGAGTCGAGTAGCAGATCATTATTTGTGATCCTGCATATAAAATGCTTTCTTTGTCTCTGCTCCAGGCGCTGGGCTGCTTTACCCTGACGGCACCATCTGCAGAGTTCAGGCTAAACCGAGCAGGAGGTGAGGAAATGACACGTTCAGACACAAAGCAGGTCCAGGTGCCCAAACTACTAAATGGGATTTCAGTTTACGTGTAATGTGAAATTCCCTTTTGATGATGGCCGTTGTTAGTAAAATACCCCAGCCGGGCCGGTGACACAAATGCCTACCCACCGTTTTCCATGTACTCTGTCACAATAAAGATTGGCTGTTGCGTAACGACAGCGAAGAGGCGGACAAGGCGCTGATGCTGCAGGTTCTTCATCATGTTGGCCTCAGCAAGGAAAGCTTCCACGGTCATCGTGCCCATCTTTAGGCTCTTGATTGCGACCCTCCTCTCGTTGTTGTAGATGCCTGAAAGTACACACAGACATTGAAACTCAGCTCTGTGAGGCTGTACTTTTTTTTTTTTTAAACGATGATGGTTTGAGCTAAGTGTTAGCATCAGCATCACTCACAAATCGGGTGATATCATGCTGACATTATACAGAATGTCACGTTGCCATTTTAAGCTTTAGCATATAAACATGTTAAATATAGGTACGCGCAAAGTACAGCTGGGGAGTAAAGGGAATAAATTGATCAGATATTGAGTCACAAAGCAAAGTATTGGTCTAGTTTGACTTAATAAGAGAAAGAAAGTAACTTTGCTAAATTGTTAAAATTAGATTGGAGGATAAATAAGTTACTAATGCTGAGAAAAATGTGTGCCGGTTAGATGTTGTCGTTTTAAATTTGAAAAATGTTACATCCTGCTGGCACCAAATGAGAACTTTGAAGACACAATATGTCATCGTCATCATCATCTTCATCATCATCATCACAGGCGCTATGAAGCACTGAAGTTATTTTATTTTTCACTGTTGACTCAAATGCCTCTAAATGTCTGAGCTCGACTTTAAGGACAAGTTGGCTCAGCGTTTGTTTGTTGAGACCTTTCCTTGTAAACAGCAAACATGAGTTACTGCAATATAATTAATAGAAGGTAAACTGGTCTCATAGCAACTGGAACAAACACATTGTTTATTCAGTGAGTTGTGATCAGCTCCTGTTTCCTGTAAACCAACCCCGGGGCCAACCAGTTTTCACCTTCAGTCATGGAACGCTCAAGCGTTTCTCACACAACGTGAGCTTAAGCTGGTGTCCAACAATAAAGAGCGGTTATTGAATGATTCTGGGCTAAAAGGAATAAACAGTTCTCCCAGCCGAGGTGGATTAATGAATGCAGTTTGAATAATGACAGGATAATACTCCATCGCATTCTCCAGTCAACCAGCTCATGCAAGGCTATGATTAAGGCTGTGTTGAGGAAGCCGTTCTGCATACTCTGCAGAAAAAGCCCTGGCCCATGGCTCTCTAGCAGACAGACAGTCGAACCCACAACTTGATCTGAGGTTTGTAAAAGTGATATATCTGCTCAGAAGGGTTCAAACCCCTCGTGCACGAAATGGAACATTTAATGGCAGGCGTTCGTTTGTTGTTGTTTTTTGAAACCCTTGGCCAACTCTTCTTCCTCCAGTCTCTTACTCGTCATCCTTTCTGTCACTCACCCATCCAAACGTCTCCAAACTGTCCAGCTCCAAGTCTACGCTCCAACTTCAGGGACTCGCGTGGAATTTCCCACTCGTCCTGCCACCAGGGCTTCTGCGGTGCCCTTGACTGACACGGCTTCATCATTTTTGTGCACAGGCCGTCCGATTCGCCTGGAGGGCAGAGAGACAGATTTTTTTTAAATAATTCGGATGAAGCCTCCCCCCCCCCCCCACACGGGGATCTGTAACCTCCGTCAACAGGCGGCGCTCACGTGAGTGATGCTGGACCAGCTCCTTCAGTGAGTTGAAGGATATCTTGGCGGTGATGTAGAAGCCGCCGTTGTCCATGTTGCGGATTCTGTAGTGCTTGACTCCCTCGCCGGTGTTTTGGTCCAAGTCCCTGATGGACAAAGAGTATGAACCTGGCACAAAGGAGAAGAATATGGAGACTGTGAATGAATAAGACAATTCATTTCATTGATGCAGAATCAAACGCCAATCAGCTTCGGAACAGACTTTATTCTGCACTAGATTTGGGCTCAACTGCTGTAGCGTTGTTGCTTGTCGTGTATTTCTGCAGGGATGATGGAAATGTCCATGCACAGAAAAAACAGAACCTCCTTTGTGGCGGTAATAAAGAAACTCCCAGATCCAAGGGCAGAGTGATGTCATGCTGTGCCTGTTCTCACTTGTACTTTTTGAATGGCATCACGCAGCTTCTTTGATGAAACGACCCTGTGACTAACATTATTGTGTATAGACTGCATATGAGTCATCGCTATGGCGATCACATCACCTGGGGTTGTCTCGCTCTCCCGAATTAGGAAAGAGCCCTGAGTATTTCCAGGAGCGAGGAGGAGCCGCGTGGCGTCATTCCTAGAGATGTTCTTAAAGAACCACCTGCAGAACAAAACACAAAACACGTTTCCACACTTCGAGACAACCACTTCCCTGCCCTCGTGGGACACGGCGTGTATTAAATGGTGATAAGAGCAGCATCTGTGTGACGTCACGTACGGTTCGGTCTCCACAGTCGTCATGGCAACAAAGTTGTGTGGGATGTAGCCCTGCTGGCCTGTGGTGAGAGACTCGGCCAGGAACCATTCTGGATCCTTCCTAAATGTCAGAAGATATATCCCATTAACAAATTAATTTATAGCCAAAGAAATACTCTCCAGATCTGTACTCACAGCATGTGCTTTTATTTCCTGTAATCATGTAGCTGAACGGTTTGCTTTGTTTTAATACTTCGCAGTAGAGAGAATGACAGGAAACACGGGGCAAAAGCGGGAGGCCAGATATTTATACACATGATACTGCTTTAAGCCGCTCAAACCAGGATAGCTTTACAGCGCTGTAAATGATCTGAATAATATTACCCATAATTCTTTTCAACAAGCTCTTTTACATGTCGATCAGCAGCTTACTTATTGAGGATCCTTAGTTTGTCCCCCTTCTCAAAGCCCAGGTCTCCATCGTGGTTGGGCTCATAGCTGTAAATCGCCTCCACAATGTTGTCTGCAAAAGGAAGATTCAGCAATTCAGTTAAAGAAAATATCAATTAAATACTTTGTCACGTCTGTATATATATGTATTTCTTTTGTTTTCCAAAATTACTGAGGTGAGCATAAAACAAAATCCCAAGCTCCAGCAGTATGAAATGGGACACCATGCATGTGAAACCCAAACAACAGTAAAAAAAAAAAAAACAACAACAAAAATGGATCATCGATCTCTGGATGCAATAATTAGCAAAAGCCTTGCCTAGCTAATGAGCTATCACGTGAACATGCATCTTTGGAAATCCTTTCTAAACCTAATTTCAGAAAATTTATGAATTGATTTAAAACTATTTTAATCTATTGCCAATATAATTTCAATAATATTCCATTATAATTCAGTCATACTTTCAATAATGCAGTAGTACTCGGGCCTGAAAACGCCTCATCACCTGACGGTCTGTCCATCCACTACCTCTGCTGAGTTGTATAAAAGGATTTCTTGTAAATTGATTAAACTTAGAATGAGTAATGGGCACCAAAGTACTTTGTATGTTGTCACCTGCTAAAGGAGACATAGGAGGCGAGTGCTGCGATGGATGGATGGGAATCAGCTGCTTCGTGTACTGGTGAAGGAAAAACAAGGTTAGATGTGCATTTCCTGATGTATAATTCAGGATTTTTCCAGTCAAACAACTCATTATTTTTGTCGCTTTTGTAAGTCTCTTTAATTTCCAGACAAATTCTTTGCCTATTGTGACACAGGTGGTTTCCTCTCCTTTATTTCTAATCGAATGGTGCAACTGACTCACGGGGAAGAAACAAACAACACTGTGGCTAAGCTGCCAATTAATCACAAGCACGAAAGGCGGCTTCCCTCGCCGTTGTTACGTAAGTTTTAAACCCTTTCTGAACTGAATCACCAGTGAAATCATCAGATTGTTCTGTATAAAGTTCAAATCCTCAAATCCAGTCACACAAATTCAGACCCATTCATGGACATGTACTACCAAAATGCACAAAACGCACACAAATACAGTAGTCTGCACATATAGATACTGTGATGCTAATAGACACTCACCGGATTGCATGCCTGTGGCGCTATGGGACAGTTACAGTGCTCACAGATCTCATCCAAGTTCTCGATCCAGTCGCTGTCTGAATAGTCCGAACTGCAGTTGCATCCCATCTTTCCTGAAATTTACATGTTCAGATCTTTCGGAGGGAGTTGAATGAGCATCAAGCCATTCAGGGAATAAACAGCCTCGCCTACTTATTTATCAGTGTCAAAGATTCTCTAATGAAAGTGCTACCGCTGAGGTCGGCATCTTAGAATATTGTCTCAACCTAATCCAGAAGTTCTTTTTTTTTTCTTTTACAAGGGATAGAAATCAAACAGACATCTGCCGAGGCTTGTTAGGCCCTTTCAAATAAATTAATCCCTAATCCAAATGTCATCAAGACCTGTGTTCCGTTAAAACGGCTGCCCTCGGGGTTCTGTTAAATCCAAGTAAAAAGAAATCCACCACTTTATCCAAATGTTTTTTTGACACACCTTTCCACAAAGTTTCCTGAAAGTGTTTCAAACAGTGTAAATGATCAGAATATGTGGAGGGGGATTGGGGGGGGGGGGGGTCTTGCAAACTTGGAAGCAAAGAAATTCATGAATGAGTTCTGGATCCGCTTCAGAAAGGAATGGAGTCTTTCTCGCTCCGTGCCCAACCCTTCCACCAAGTTTCAACAAAGTCTGTCAGGGACTTTATGAGTTTTAAATAACTAACTGATGCCGGTGAAAACATGATCTCATCGGTGGAGGTAAATATGTATTGACGTACTTCACTGACGGCGGATAGATAAGAAATGTGCCGTCATTCGTCCATGACGAAGGTTGATAGCGAATCAAGCTGGAAACGTAGAGCCTCGCTAAAGCTTCAGGTTAAACCGTCTTAACTTCACATAAGCACGCACACAGCGGGCAAATAAAACCGAAATATAAATCGCATCCTTGATCTGTAACAGACGACATGCTTGTTTTTGCCACTTTTAAATCACATGCTTGCCAATTTGAATTCAGACTCGGTTAGCAGTCGACCACCAAGGGCGCCGAGCACTAATCCAGTGTAATCCGACATCTGCACGTGTTCTGCATTACGTTGCGCAGTGGCCCCCCTCCCCCGACCTAAATAGCCTTCTAAGGCCCACTTGGTTCCAAATGGACCGCTCATGGAGCAGGGTCAGTGGGCCAATTGCGGCAGCCGCCCGTCCCGAAGGATCAGAGCCGTGAGAAAGATCTGACCCGGCAGGAACAACACGCCGCCGTACCGAGGCGTCGAGTAGCGATCCGCTGAGAGATCTCCGGGGATATGGAGGGTTTTCAGCTCTCCTACGTCTCCCCCAGCACTCTGAGAGTCACACAAACAAAGTCATCATTTTCCATCGAGGGGCTACCCTCTTCATTTTACCGTCTGCAACCGAAAGCCTTTACAAACAGAAACGGATGATTGTTATTGTTTGCAAAGTATTTTTGGACAGATGGTAAACCATGTCTGCGGGATATTTCATGTGAGTGAAGCTTTTAGACTAATAAACGAGACTAAAATAAATAAAGCAAGAAAGGACGTTTACATAGGCCTATTGGTTCTTTCACATACGATTATACATTCCAGTTTTTGCACGCCACACCCTGTCATATCACCGATACATAATCAGTCACACGTAGTCACTGTTTTATCAGAGTTTAATTATAATGGCATGAAATGTATTTCTGATCAATCCAACCAGTGTTTGAACGTGCATTCTTGTTGTTTGTAATTTTAAATAACTTGCAATGCAGATGCTACAAATATTGATTCTGGCTTGTTGACTCTTTCTTCCAGGTTTTGACATCTTAACACTTTACGATAATCTACTCTAAATGATCTCTCTGAAAAAAAAAAGTGAAACTTACCTCTCAAAATATGAAACGTCTCTTCGGGTGTTCAAGAGTCAAATTTGAGCGCATGCCACAAAATATTTTTTTAATCTAGAATGTACTTGATTTTAAGTTTTTCACCATTGACGCCTGGGTGTGAAGATCTCATTGTCTGCTTCTCTGACAGCTCATCGCCAAGAGTGCTGATGTACGTCTGCACGCAATCAGGTCGGGGCGAGTGTAGGAGCGCAACGAAGAAGAGTTTCCTGTCGTTGAAAGGTTGAGCGTTGCTCTGCAGGCTTCTAACAGGTGCTTTGCCCTGCAGCTGCGTCTGCAGGGAGAACGTTACGGGCTCCACGGCAACGGGGTCAGGACAGCGCCTCTCCCAAAGTGGGATTCAGATGTGAATTTTCCAGCACAGATGTGCTTGGAGGGTGTGATTCCATTGATGCGGTTTGTGTGTCAGGTTATGATGACCTTTAAAATAATCAGGAACACCACTGATACCGGATTGAGGCGGTGGGGGGAACGATCAGACAGCCCCAAACTGGTTTTTAGCATCAATATAAGTCATTTTAACTTGCAGCAACATTTCACCATTTTGTTTAATTCTATTCAAACCCCATTATACTATTTAAAAAATCTGTGACTGGCATGTGTTAGAAATCACTATGCTAACTGTTTAGCTTGGCCACGGTCACATTTCGCCTTGAGAAGAGACATGAACTGACAAGCCTGTCAGATCCTTAACACGCTTTAAGCTTACGCTATCTCTATTCTGTCTCTCAGACTACTCTGCTGTGAGCCACATGTTTTGTCTTGTGGTGAGTGGCTGCTGCTTACAGAGTTTGCACCGGCAGGAAGTCAGTCCACATAATACAGGAAGCGCATAGAAATACGTGCATAAAAGACTGGTGCGGTGTCACTTGTGATTAAACCACTTCTTTTATTTTTCCATACAGCACAGCTGAGAGAAGATGTGTGAAAATGTCTCATGTTAATTTTGCATTTGGAAATTGATCAAGACTATTTTATTAACTCGATTCCAGTCAGGCAAACAGGAGAAAAAAATCATCAGGGTTGTTTCTGCTGATCGAATCTTATCAGACACAAATACATCGAAATAATATTGTGGATCCCTTTGGCACATAATAAAAGAGCTTCACCTCCTTTTGGACGCTTAAAGGATATTCCTATAGTTATATATTCCTCGCAGCTGTCACTACTTCCAAACGTGGTTGGAAATCACATTCCGTTACGCAGCTATGAGATGCTATCAAAGTTTTCCGAGACCCCCCCCCCCCCCCCCCCCCCCCTCGCTGCTTCTGGATGCAGGTCCCGGCCTCCTTCTTTAATTCAGTCTTTATCTACTATAAATAACATAAGTTTAAAGGGTGTTTCTCCGTTTCTGGATTACATTAAACATTAAAATGTAACTTGTGGTGTTGCTGTGGGGGGGGGGGGGGGGGGGGGACTTCAAGAGTTGTTTTCTGCAGGGCGGAGCTGAGTGGAATCAGAAGCAAGCCCGAGTCTCCCTATTGTCAATGTTTTCACAATGACAAAGCCGCGAGGGACAATACCTCGGCGTGCCTCTGTGCATTTCCCATGGTATTGATTTCAACTAAATTGAAGTCATCCATACCCTTGAAAGTATACGCCACGTGTTTCAGCCGTCCCAGCTGTGCTCTCGTTTCTCATAGTGGCCCTTCTCTGCCGAAGCGTATTCGGTTATTCTTGTCCAACCAATTGTGTTCATCGATGTAAGGGCTCTGGGGCTCCATTCATATGTTTGTGTATTACGCCGGGGTCATGAGAGACTGCCGTGCAGGATAGCTCGGAGAACAAGGACGGATGACACCAGCGAAGCACGTGGGACTAGAAGGCATAAAAAAAGATGCGCAGAACTCCTCCCAAGTACCTGTCGTAGTCAAGTAATAAAGTTAAATGTTAGTAAAATAAGATTGACAAACCGTATAGATGAGGTGAAATGCTTTATTATTGTTGCGGATGTGCATGTGTACATTTAAGGCATTCTCTATACTCGTTTGTTGTGTCACATTCATACGCCGGTCTGCATCGAATTGGCAATGATGCTAATTGTAGGCTAGCTGTTCTGCTTTAAAACACATTGAAAATCAATATGAAGTACGATTCAACAAAAACACATTTGACTTATTCCTCGCTGCCACTAATAGTTTGAGGATAATAAACTGCTAAGCTCTTGTGCTTGGTCATGTTCAGCTGTGTATATATATATATATATATATATAGTTTCCATCCTGTGCTCTGCAGCATCTGGATGTGGTAATGGAATACAAAATGCATCAGGCAAAGCCTCCTGGGTCTTGTCACCGCCGCGGTCAGGCTGTGCGGGGGTGGGGGGGGGTACTGCTGCACGTACTCTGAAATGAAGACGTTGCCTGAACCGACCACCTTCTTATTTCAGGCAGTACACTCAGGAGGAGAACGCACTAGACTTTTTTTTTTTTAACTAATCCCTGTCCTGTTACCCTCGTACTTTCTTGTGACCCCTTTTCCGAGTCCTGGCCCTTCGGTTTGGAACCGCCGCAAAAGTAAACCAACCTGTTTGGAAAAGCTCAGAGCTTCCTCCTCCTCTAAAGTGATCTACGTCTCATTTCTGGCAATATTCCTGCATATTATCAGCAGAAACTCTCCCTCTAACTGCCTTTCACTTCAACACCACGTCAAGCATGCGAAGAAGAGCCGACAGCAGAGCTGCGTCTACGAGGAAGGCGTTGATTTCCGCAGTTTCTGCCCTGAAGGTGCGCTCACCGACGCGTTCGTCGGGAATGTCGTGGCACGGATGAGGCCGGAGGCTTTTAACACAGCGAGAAACGTCTGGAGTTTATGTTCATCTTGGTGAGGCCCAGGTGTTTGAGCGGCGTGGACAGAGCGAAGGCGGCCTTCATGGGGATGTCGCACAGCAGGTCCGACTCCTCGCCGCACTCCTCCAGCTCGAACGATGCGTCGTCCAGCATCTCCTTGTGGCGGTTGCACGTCTGCTCCACCTTCAGCCGGTGGATCTCCCCACGCAGACGGATGAGCTGGCGGGCCAGACGGTTGTCCTGGAGCTGCATCTCTCTCTGAGCAGGACGGAGAGAGAGAGAGAGAGGGCGATCATGGAAGAGTGGGAATGCTTGGATTGGGATGGCTCTCCTGATTTTTAGCGTCTAAATGTGTGATGAATGCACTTGCAGCCCGAGATGGCGTGCAAAAACAGACGTCACACTGTCCCTGCAAGCTGTCTGCCGTGCCTCATGTTTATCTGTCTTATGCCGGTGTCACCTGAAGAGGTGAGCCGAAAAAGCAGGAAGACGTGGATCTATTTCAGGGACTTAAAAGGAGCAGCACTCCTTTCACTTCAAAGCGGATTTCAACGATGTGGAGTCACTCACCAGCTCTTTCCTTAAGAACTCCAAGGCGTCATCGATGGTGTCAAAGCCACAGATGTTGCGCACAACTAGTTCTGAGTGCGCGTTTTTCTGCGTCTCAAGAAAGGACGCTTGTCTTTCGGGGTCCGCGTCCGGGAGACGCTCCTCCGTCCACGGGCGGCTCCGGACGCGCTCCTGCCACTCCAGATAGGACGGTCTGCGCGTCTGCAGCTTCAGCTTCTCCGTCAGCGCCTTCACGCTGTCCAGGTCCTCCGCGTCCCCCTCGGAGGACTCGTCTCCGTACTCTTTAAATTCCATCGGCGCAGAGAGGAGACACTGGATGTCTTCGCTCGCTTGGGTTTGGCCCATGCAGGTCCTCCTCACCTCCTTTATAAGGAGATACGGAGCAGTGACCGCCCAAAAGGCTGGATCGTTTACAGTCTACTCGGGTTTTTCTTTTTTCTTTCTTCTTCTCTTTTAAACTAAGTCCATACTTTAATCTGTAATACAAAAATAAAGTTCTTTGATCGAAATTTGTGTCACATGCTGCTTTTTAAATTGTCTACTTCTTTAAATTGTATTTCTCTTATTTCACATTTCAACTATAACTGAAGTGAAGTAAAAGTAAAGAAAAAAAACACGTTTATGTAAAAGTAATACGACTACAGTTTAGAAATATTCCAGTAATAGTACATTTGAGTCACAGTCGCACCAGAAGAACGGAAGCATTTTCACCACAATTACTCAAAGACATGTTTAATTAGGCCTGCAGCTGTCGGTGCAGCCAGTTTATCAAGTAAATGCAGGCGAGTAAATATTCCTCTCTGAAATTTAGAGGAATTTAATTCTAAAAAGCACAAAAATACTTTTCCTTTAAAACTCTGGACTGATTCTGCTCTTCTCCCATTTGGCTTGTTTTAAAACATATGAATGTGTTTTTTGGAAGCCTTCATTTTTATTGTAATAATTTTAAAATTCAGGTCCTTATATAAGCGAGTTAATGCTACTCAACGGAAAATTATTATAAGAAATATTATGTATAATTTACAGACAGAAACAAGCAGTCAACACACACACACACACACACCCTGAAACTCTAATGTTATAACCACAGGCTTGCCACTCAGGGGGAAAACACAGAGGAGCAGGGAAAGAAGGCTGTGGGTTTGAATCCCTGTGTAATAATAATATGTCATGACATTACATTTTGCCACCATTTAACAGTGAGTAAATTCAACCTCTGTCCAGCAATGCATTATATATATATATCTCCTACTGTCTCAAATGATATAGTTTTAAGGTTTATTCTCTAGTGATAGAGCTAGTTACAGTTATTAAAGACTCGCTAACACAATATGAATAAACAAGCTCCAAACTCTATGTATCTAATAAAACCTATAAATAATCAAATAATACTTTAAAAGAAGCAACTCTAAATATGATTCTGCTATTTTATTTTCGAATAAACTATTCAATCTAGAATATTTACTTGAGCGTTTATTCCGCTTCCTCTCCTCCGCCACCCCTGTTAGGAATAGATGCGACTATGCTGCCATCTAGTGACCATATTTTATACAACAAGCCGTTTGCCGCTATTTCATGCGGCCAATGACTGAAAGTTTTTTGCCATCAATTACACAACTGCCTTTACGCAGGAAATGTCCACTTCCTCCTTCTGCATAAGCGCAACCATCGCGTTTCCATTCCCAGAGTTGGCTCCGTCTGGGCCACCTGTGTGCGTGTGTGCGTGTGTGTGCGTGAGAAGCAGCAGCACCAGAGCCTGATATGACTATTTATGGACCTCTTATCGCCAAACATCAAATAAACTCTCATCTGCGCTGACAGGAAAGCGCCAGAAGAAAAAGCAAAAGAAAAAAAGTTTGCTTTCATTTTCTGTCTGAGGCGAGGGGGGGGGGGGGGGATCACTGATCAGAAGTATCAGAATTCAGAAGTCGTTTGCTTCCGTCCTGGGACTGATGGAGTTTTCCGAGCACATCAAGACCGCCAACGTGGAGGACGTGGTGCTCCGACAGCCGCTCCAGCCGCCGGCCAGAGGCACCCTGTGCGTCACCGGCCACCACCTGCTGTTCTCGGACAGGGAGGAGGGGAGCTCCAGGCAGCTTCTGCTGCTGATCAGAAACGTTGACGCTGTAGAGAAGAGGTGAGGAACGGGGGGGGGGGGGGGGGGGGGGTTGATATTACTGCCGCTTCACATGCAAAATAAAATGTATTTGACGGTGATGTGAAACAACATAAATCTTCTAAGAAGGAGGCACTTGATGAAGCGAAATTCATTTTAACAGCTTTAATGATCAGATGTTTGTGGATCACACATATAATCAAACTAATCGACACTGAAGCGCTACTGAATGTTTTAATTTCTAACAAAACGTCTAATTCGAAATACCTCAAATCTCTTTAACCAGTGTGGAAATCCTGTTGGTCTATTCAGGCCTCTTCTCTAACCCAGGTCGCCATGAAAGGTTGGAAATCATCTGTGTTGTCTTCTCTTTCTCTTTCTCTTTCTCTTTCTCTTTCTCTTTAACACTCACTCACTCCACACACACTGTTGTTTGCTACTAACAGCTCTCACTTTGCTTTGTGAAGCCTGTGCGTTGCTGAAACCGCTTGCTCTATTTTCGGCCTTCAACAACAAGTAAGTGTTGCCCCCCCCACACACACACACAAATACACACACACACCTGACCTTCATTTTGTGTGCAAGCTTTTCTGCATTGCTGTAACCAAAACATGGGATTGAGGTACAAGGGCATCGTATTGCTCTATGTGAAGGTTACAGTGCTGTATGTGTGTGTGTGTGTGTGTGTGTGTAGGACATCTGGGTCTTCAGGGACGATCACCATTAAGTGTAAAGATCTGCGTGTGCTGCATCTCGACATCCCAGGCATGGAGCGGTGTCTCAACATTGCACACTCTATTGAGGTATAAATTACAATCTGATCCTACCAATCAGGGCAGATTGATGAGAAAGGTTTTGTTTTCCTCCTCCAGATGGACTCTGGCATCATTTCTGTGAACATTTCTCACTGTTTCTCCTTGCCTGCACCTTAACATGTCTCCTGTCTGTCCTGTAGACGCTGTCCTGCCTGGATAGCGTGTCGGACATGTATCCTTTCTTTTACCGACCCCCTGACCTCATCCTGCCGAGCCAGTGGGGTCTGTCGTCCCCTGAACAGCACTACAGACAAAGCAAGGAGCTCGTAAGCCACATAGCACACTCATAAACCTGCTTCTGCTGCACAGGAATGTCATTTCACACACACACACGTACACACATTCACATGACAGGAAAATGTCAGGGAAACTGATTGTAAAGGTCAAGAATCAGGATATCCCTGCTGCTTCGCTTTCATTGGTTCCCCCGTAACGCCACAATGTGCAGCTTGCACTTAATTTGTTTTCATAGACAGCTTAGGAGAATCGATCACTCTAATTTGTCCGTAGGTGTGAGTGTGTGTGTGTGTGTGTGTGTGAGTGGCTGCCTGTCTATGTGTGGCCCTGTGACGTGCTGGCGACGTATCCGTCTTTTTTTTATTTATTCATTCCTAGCAGACGCATCGAGGTGACGCGTTAGACGCAAAGATTCATTTTCTCTTTAAAGAATAAACTATTTCGGCTTGTAGAAACATGCAAACCAGAAAGAAAGAAAACTTCCCCAGCTCTTGCAATATTCTGCATTTTATTTCCTCCCACACAGAAAGCAGTTCTGAACTTGATCGTCACACGCGCATCGATCCTGTCCTGCCTTCCTCTGTTTGCAGCATGGCGGCTGGAGACTGAGCTTTGTGAACAGAGGCTACTCGGTGTGTCCCTCTTACCCTCCAGCTGTCATCATCCCCAAGGACATTGACGATGACGTGCTGAAGAAGTCGGCCAAATTCCGACAGGGCGGACGCTTCCCTGTGCTCTGCTACTACCACAGGAAGAACGGCGCGGTAAGGTGCTTCCGTGTTTCTCCACTGCTCGGCACCTTGCAGCCCAACACGACCTAATCAAACTAACACCTGGCAGGTAATCATGCGCAGCAGTCAGCCGCTGACCGGCGCCAATAGGAAGCGCTGCACGGAGGACGAACAACTCCTCCAGGCCGTGATTGAGGGCGCCGACAAAGGTTACGTCCTCGACACTCGCTCCAGCCAGCAGGCGCAGCAGAACCGCATGGCAGGAGGAGGGTTTGAGTCCAAATCGTCTTATAGCCACTGGAAGAGGCTGCACAGACAGATGGAAAGGTGTGACAGACACCCGTTAATGCAATGCTGTCACAGTAGACCAAAGTCGCCTTGTTTTTTTATATGTGTGTGTGTACAGGGGTAAAGCACTGCAAGAGAGCCTCATCAAACTGGTGGAGGCCTGTGGTGATGCATCCCATAATATGGACCGCTGGCTCAGTAAACTGGAGAATTCCAAGTGGCTTTCTCACGTCCAAACTGCTCTGATGACCGCTGGCCTGCTGGCAGAGTGTGTGGAGAGGTACGCACGATTACGTCCTCTTAATATCCTGGTAATATTTATTTAACCTACACACAACAACAACAACAACAAAAATAGAATAGATTTAGGATGTGAAAGTTACAGCTGTGTCACCCAATCTAACCAGGAAAACATATTCTCAATTCCTCTTAATCTAAATTTATGGGGGGGGGGGGATCTGAATGAAATATCACAAAGAACTAATAATATTTTTTTTTATTGTTATGTTAAAATTGAAGTGAAGTCATGTCAACAGCTCCAGTGAAGGGACTTTAGCTGTTGCTTTTACATCCAAATAAAAGCACCGATGATATTCTGCCTTTAAATGAACAAGACTGCCGTGCTTCCGTCTGCCTCGTGCAGGGACGGCCATTCGGTTCTGGTCCACGGCTCTGAAGGGACGGACTGCACTTTGCTCCTCAGCACTCTGGCTCAGCTCATCATGGATCCACGCTGCCGCTCGCTGGAGGGCTTCCTGGCTTTGCTGGAGAGGGAGTGGGTTCAGGTCAGAGTTCATGTGAAAGCTTGAATAAATAGGAATAACAGGAAATGCCTTCATAACAAAAATGACATGTTGCAGATGTGGATTCTACAGAACTGGCTCCTTTTACCTTTTTATTTTATTTTTATTTTTTTGCCTCTGGTGACAAAAGTCTAAACTTCGGGGAAATGGCGTGCCGTTTTATTTTCGTAATTTTTTTCCAGCTATAGACTCCTCGCACACATGAGCGGTTTGAACGTCTATTTTGCACGGCAGTAAACATTTATTTTTCTTCTATACTTTTTTTATATTTCACAACCAGTGAAACAAACAGCATACAATATTAACATTGATATCTGAGGGTTATAACTTTCTCCTCTCCAGGCGGGACACCCATTCCAGCAGCGCTGTGGCCACTCAGCCCACTCCCACGCCCGCCTCCAGCTGGAGTCGCCCGTCTTCCTGCTGCTGCTGGACTGTGTGTGGCAGCTGTGGCATCAGTTCCCCCTGGCGCTGGGCTTCTCTGAGGCGCTGCTCCTCAGGCTGGCATCCGAGGCCTACGCGTCCGACTACGGCACCTTCCTGTGTAACAGCCATCGGGAGAGGTCAGTCGGACTTGCTCAGTGTGGCTGAGCATTAATCACTTGCGATAATCCGAACATTTCACGACTTAAAACGTACCCCCCCCCCCCCCTCCACCTCGCTCTCAGGTGGGCTCTGGCAGTGACAGAAAAGACTCACTGCTTGTTCCAGGCCCTGCTGAGGCCCAGGGAGAGAGATCGCTACTCCAACCCTTTACACGAGCCCACTGAGCTCGCCATCTGGCCCTCCGTCCACCCTCAGGCCCTGCAGCTTTGGAAAGGTGAGCCGTGATTGGTGCGTGCATTCAAAACCAGTGCTTCAGATATACGGCATCTAATTAACTATTTAAGTTCCGGTACTGACTCGAACTCCTGTTTGAACCTAAGGCTTTTTTCTGAGGTGGACCCAACAGGTCCGTCAACTTGAAGAGGCTCAGGAGGAAATAAGGACCATGGTCATGGAGTGGGGAAAGTTGACTCTCAGCTGATGCAGTGAAGAAGAGGAGCACGGCCCGAACATGCAGAATGTGTTACTTCCACTGAGGGAGAGCAGCTTGACCACGTTACAGAAAGTAATCGTACCCCAATAGACCTTGTTTGTTTGTTTTTACTTAAGATTAAAATAATTTATATTTATTCAGAAAGATTAGTCTTGCTTTGAAATCCCTCAGCGGTTGCTTTTGCCTCATTTAAATTTAAATTGGTCAAATATTCAACTGTGACTGGAACTCGGGTCATTTTTGGCATTCCTCTTAAACTTGACTTGTAATCCAGCCGCCACAGCTCCTCAAACAGTTGATACGTTTTTGTAATATGACCCAGTTTTAAAGGCTGGATTTATATATTTATGGCAGATACCAATGTGAAATTTCCTTTGATGTCATCTGTTTAGTACGCTTTCTTTTCTTTTGATTTTCTTTTGTTTCATTATTTGCATTTTGTGAGGTTGATGCTATAGTTTGTGAAAAAGCTATAAAAAATAAATATTTTTAAAATGTGCAAATTAAAAATGTTATATTTCCTAACATATTCATTTGTAAATAATAATAATAACAACACAGGGTAACCGACGCCCCTCCCAGCCCCGTTAAGCTCAGCTAAACACTGGTCAGCATGTTTGCTCGCCGGAGTCTGTCCTGTTCAGTCGAGAGCCACAAGCCCTGGTGATGACGCAAAGTGGACAAGAACCACATTACCCACTATGATTTTCTACACCTGCTTATTTATCCAGTGGGATGAACTGAAACAGAAATTCCCATTAGCTGCTCTTATTTGATCATTTGCATCAGAGGAACAGCTTTGGATTTCATCACTGTAGCTGCAATCAGCCCATTTCGGACCAGGAATCATCTGTCTGGGGTTTTCTGATTTTCATAACAGGTAAAAAAGTATTTTCTGTATCCTATTTCAGTTTGATTTATGCCTGATTAATGCTATTTTAACACCATGGTTGTACGCACCATTGATCATGACTAAGATCCACAAGTTCTGCCCTGTTAATATGAATCCCTTGAAGCTCACTGGAGCTCTTTGAAGGGCTAAGCTTGAACATGCAGCAAGGTGTCCGGGTCTGCGAACGCTCTGCTGCCGCGCTGGGACTGTTTTGCCGAGGTTGTCTCGGCGGGACGCAGACCTGGGCAGGTCGCAGCTTGAGCTGTTTGCCCAGGGAGATGAGCAGGTGGAGCAGCAGGGAGACCCACAGCCCCCTACCTCCTCAAGAGAACCCCCGCATCCTCATTACAGGTAGAACTCATTTCCTCCTGTCAGAAGCTCATACTATTTCCTCCTGACATAGAGAATGTTGGATGTTTCCACATGTAAGCTGCCACTGAGCTGTGAAGCTGCCAGAGCTTTCTACCTCTTTCAGTGAGGAGCAGGTACAAAAGGAGGGTGCTGATAGTGACTAAAGTCACCTCCAAACACATCCCAAGTTTAAGTCAAATGCAGGGCATTAGCATCCTTAGGATGGACTCGTATTGCTGCAGCATCCGAGTTGTTAAAATAATCACAGACACGTGCTATTTGTTTTATTTTTTTTGAGTTTTATCCGTCAGCATCAGCAGCAGCAGCAGCAGCAGCAGCCTGTTTGACCCTTCACAATAGGGTATTCAGACAGTGCCTTTGGCATTAAAGACCCAGTGAGAGCAGAATAATACCCTGCTGTCACTTATTGTCCCGGGACAGGGCTTTGGAACAAACAAAAAAAGGTGAAAACACGGCATAACAAAAACAATGATGTCATTTCCATGCCCACATTCCAAATGTTTATCTCAGCACGTTTCCTCTGGGCAGATGATATCTTCGTTTTTATTTTGTTTTTTGTGTCTGTGTGTGCAGGAGGTCTTGGGCAGTTGGGTGTTGGACTCGCACAGACATTAAGGTGAGATGCCGTACCGTCAGAAATTCCCAAAATTCCAACGGACGTTAAGTTAGTCACAACATTTGGAGCTTGAATGTCACCATATCGATATCTACATCTAGGCATCGGTACGGAACAGAGAATGTGATCCTGTCAGACATTAAGAAGCCTCCGCCAACTGTTTACAGCAGTGGTAAAGCTAAATTTACATTTACTTTCTATTATTTTTAATTCACAGTGCCCCCCCCCCCCCCCCTCACTGTTTAACCAGTTGATCTACCTTATTCTTTTTCTCCATTAAGGCCCATTTGTTTACGCCGATGTGCTGGACTACGCTCTTCTCCGAGAGCTGATTGTGAATAATCGCATCACCTGGCTGGTGCACTACAGCGCCCTGCTTAGTGCTGTCGGTGAGGCAAACGTGGCTTTGGCACGAAAGATCAACATCACAGGTTTGCCGAGCACGCCGATCCCTTAGATGTTCCACCTTTTCGTATTATTATTGTGCATCATAAACTCCCCTTTGAGGTTCTGCTGTCCACCCAGGCCTTCATAATGTGCTGGACTTGGCCCTAGAGAACTGCCTGCGCATCTTTGTCCCCAGCACCATTGGAGCGTTTGGGCCCTCTTCTCCACGTGACCCGGCACCTGACCTGTGTGTCCAAAGGCCTCGAACAATCTATGGCGTGTCCAAAGTGCACGGGGAACTGATGGGGGAGGTGGGCCGAGCACGCACACGCTCCTATAGTGTCTGCGTGGTTTTGTGATAACTCAACATTCATTGAGTCTTTTTTTTAAATTGTAGTATCTCCATCATAAATACGGTCTGGACTTTCGCTGCTTACGCTACCCAGGAGTTATATCAGTCAACACAACACCTGGAGGGGGAACAACGGGTATGGCATTACATGCCAGCCGCATTTCTATCACAGATTTAATGCAATCGACTCGGTGCTCAGGACTAATTCCTCTGGACCTCTTTCCGCGCAGACTATGCAGTTCAAATCTTCCACGACGCTCTCAGCACAGGTCACCACGAGTGCTACCTGCGTCCCAACACCCGCCTTCCCATGATGCACATCTCTGACTGCCACCGTGCCACAGTCGAGTTCATGCAGACCCCGGAGTGCCAGCTTTCACTGCGCACCTACAATATCGCCGCCATGAGCTTCACTCCGGAAGAGGTGGCCGGCGAGATTCGAAAGCATCTCCCTCACCTCAAAGTCACCTACAATCCAGACTCTATCCGCCAGACCATCGGTAGGAATGATTGCGTGCAGTCGTTTTTTGGGGGGATTGTTTCATCAATTAGATCTAAAGCGATGGAACTAATGTTGTTGGTTCTTGTTATTTTGCAGCAGACAGTTGGCCCGTGAGGTTCGACGACTCCAACGCCAGGAGAGATTGGGGCTGGGCACCGGCTTACGGGCTCGAAGAGCTCGTCTCCGACATGCTGGGCTCTATTCGAGACAAGAGGACAAATGAGGGTTTACCAGTCAGCTAACAAAAACCTGGCGGATCAGTGACAGATCACTTCCTGTCACTCAATCTTCGCAGGTTGTCAACGACTATCACCTGTTACTGGAACGTTACGACTGTGAGCCAGGCACAGTCAGATATTATACACCTGTAGTCAACAAAAAGCACATGTGCATCTTTTCAGGGAATCATCTATATTGTCAAAGCTTCTCCTCATCTTTGTTGTTTTTAATTGTTTTTATGGCATAAGAACCACTTTTCACATGGGTTATGTTCTCATACGGAACAGAAAAAAACCATTTACTATATCTGTGGACACAACAGTCTGTTACAATATCTGTTAAAATATCCAATACAACGTGGACCAGCTGCACATTGAAGTTCACCCACTGTTTGGTTTCAGGATCATATGAGATGGCAGGCTCAGCTAACCCAGTTAAAGTTGAATTATTCTGCTGTTTTACACATCAGTCTTTGAGAATATAATCTATCTAGTGGATCTCACACACTGAATGCAAGCCCACTATTGTTGCTGTGTCTTCTAATAGGAAGCCTGTATCTTACTTTTTTTTAGCCAGCAGTGTGATTTTGTTAATGAAAGGACCACGATAATCCTCACATGAATCCTGATTTACAGATTTCTTTTGAAAGCAATTTCTTAAAATGAAGTGTACTTTGAAACACACTTTGAAAAATAAAATCAAAGAGCACTGGTGATTGTAAATCCTTGAATTTAATGTTTGAGATGTAGAATAATTTATTATAGGTTTTCTGAGTGGATTATGATGATGTCTATGATCGAGTTCAAGTTTTTTATTTGTCACTATCATAATACACACATAAAATACATGCGAACAAAAGATGATTAAAAAAACAATACATAAAATAGGGCAAAAATATTTCATGACTTTGCAATAAAAAGTTAAAAATAATTGATATGCCCAGCTCATTCAAGATCACAACCAAGGAGGGAGACCAACAATGAATTAATTAATCATAAATGAATTTACACAACAGAATTTAAGTGACACAGAAAAAAACAAAAAACCCAAAAGCAAATTAAAACAAAACTAAGCTGGAGAATCTGGAGGAAGCAGCCATTGAGGAGGTAGAGCTTCATTTATAGAGGAGGCCACGGGTGAATGTCCGTGGCTTCCCCACAACTGGGATTGGGCTGGCTTCAGCTTCTGATTGGGGTTTCCTGTTAATTTACATGTTTTGCAGGTTTTAAAATCCCTTATCAGTGAAGGACAAAAAAAAGGTCTTTCCTTGACAAGCATTATTGTGTTTTCTGAAGGTACAGAGAAAATTAAATTTAATCCAAAATGGACACCCGAGTTACGCCGCAGCTTATTGTCTCTGATTGAGAAGTTAAATCCCGAAAGCTGGCAGAAGATATTTCAATTAGAAAAGATATAACCTACAGATAAGTGGCTATACATAAACAGCGCTGGTGACACATTGATAGACAAGCACGCACAAACACACACAAGTTAGTGTCACCTAAGTTTCGTGTTTTTGGTGGTGGGTGAAGGCTGTAGAAAACCGATATAGACATGGGGAGAACAAGGAAACCCCTCACAGAATGGACCCAAGTTGGATTCGAACATCTGGCCTGCTTGCTGTGAGGCAACAGCACTACCACTGCACCACTGGATGTTTTGGAGATAAGGTCAGAGAGGCCAGACTTTGATGGTTTGGACATGTCCAGAGGAGAGACAGGGACTATATCGGTAGAAGGATGCTGAGGATGGAACTGCCAGGGAACAGGGCTAGAGGTCGACCCAGGAGAAGATACATGGATGTAGTGAGGGAGGACAATGCAAAGGACAGGGTGAAGGTTGATTTGCTGTGGCAACCCCTCACGGCACAAGACAAAAGTACAGTAGTAGCTAGTAGAAGTAGTAGTAAGAACAAACGCCGTCAAAAACATAACCTCCTTGGCGGGTGTAATAACCCTTATGTGCTCCATTTTTCGCTTCTCTACTGTCATTACAGTAGTACTCCAGTGTGCTTTCAGGAACCGCCCTGCTATCTGACTGGTCAGATAGCAATCTTTTTTTCGATTGGTACAGTTTAAGATTGAGGATTGTGGTTGGCTAGAAATCAGCAGAAATGCCACGCAAAGCCAATCAGATGCGTAGTAGGGCGGGCCATGTCTTCTTCTCTGCGGGAAGAAGACATGTAGTGCTTGTTTCGTCCTCCAGAGGCGCGCATCTTATCCAGCGACGAGCCTCCGAAAATAACCGTGTGGAACCGCACGGCCTTCTGAGCAGCGCCTGTTAATATAATCTTCTCCGAAAATGGACGCGGGATTCTTCCGCGTAAGCATTTAAACCCATTATTTAATGTCATAGTATTAAGATGCATCGGCGTGCATTCGGTTTTTAGTGTCTTAATTCGCAATAGCGTCATGTGTTTGCGTCGCTGGAAGGCCATACCGTCGGACACGGCTTCGTCTGAAAACTCATGATTTGAGTTTCGACATCCTGCTGGCTATTTCCAATTTTTTTATCGCTTCTTTAAAATAAACATTCGTCCCCTTTATAATATATTGTAACATTTAATTTCATACAAGTAATTGCTTAATTGTAGCAGATATAATTTCGAGGAAACGTACGAGCCGACCTAGCTAGCTATTTGGCAAATGCTAATTTGTGAGGCTTAAGTAAAGATGGCGTCCTCGGGTTCATCTTTTCCCTGTGAGTCACGACGACTGCTATGCTAACATTAGCTAGCGTAGCTGTACCAGGGCTACATATCGAATAAAAACCCCGTTGTTTATTTTGGTATCATGCCCGTGACGTCGCTGTTATTTGTAGATGACTAATGTACCATTTCGATACCTAACATTATCCGTATTGGGTCGATTCGATGATTGAATTTGACCATGCTGAAAGCACGCGTTGCAACATGGACTCAAATTTTAACTTTTAATATAAAGTCGCGCTTCCGTGGGTAGCATATTTTTGGTAGAATACCCGATTGTAGACTTGTATATACATCCGAGTCAGTGTTGGGTAGTTTGATCGATTATCTATTGTGATTTTTTATTTTTTATTTTTTGGTATTTTTATTGAAACTGCGATACACACGCGTAGCTGTGTTTAGTTGTGACTTCCAGATTCTTTATTGTCATTATGCTAACATGACAAAATTGTGTGAAGGCACACAGAGGAACATAAAATGAAAAGCAAAATCTCTCTTATAACAAGAGCTCTCTCATAAAGATTGAATAAGAAGAAACTAGACGATACAAGTGAAATGTTTATCATTGTCTAGTATGGACGAGGTTGATCTCCCCGTGTCCGGAGAGATCAGGTAGCACGATCTGATTGTTGGTTTCATTTTTCAGGGCACGAGTGCGGAGCAAGACAACCGATTCAGCAACAAACAAAAGAAATTACTCAAGCAGCTGAAATTTGCAGAATGTCTGGACAAGAAGGTAGAAGATGATTAACATTTACAATATTGTGCCAAAAAAAAAAGTTTGAAAAAAAGGTGATGACTATGGAGTCTGTTTTGATATGTAATATTACAACAACTGCCTTCTATAGTGGTCTTTTGATTGCATGAAACGCATCCATATAGACACTGTACCTAAGTCATGTCTGTTTTGTCCATAGGTGGACATGAGCAAAGTGAATTTAGAAGTCATCAAACCTTGGATTACACAACGAGCGACAGAGATTCTTGGATTTGAGGATGACGTCGTCATAGAGTTCATATTTAACCAGCTAGAGGAGAAGGTAATGTCTTTGTTTGTTTTGTGTGTGGGTTTTTTTTCCAGAACTGTCAAACATGTAAGGGCATTGCTTAGCAAGAAGGGATATGATCAAATAATTGCACATCCTAGTCAAATTGAAATTTACCGGGTATAGTAACACTTTGTGTAAAGCTGACTTGTGATGAAATAACATTGTCTTGCATATGTGTCTAAGTGACTTTATTCAGCAGCCTTCTAATGATGATGTGATTTATGATTTAAAAGGCCTGAACCAATATGGATGTTATACCTTGCATCACAAGAATAGCACCAACACCTAATTAGCTCTCTCCTGAGCCCAAAGTCACTCAGCCCAACTCTCCCTTCATGATGCAGTGTGTGGTTTGAGGTGAGTTCTAAGCAGGGATCACCGATATCATGATAGTGAAAAGCACACCTGAACAATGCCATAATCATTTTCCTTCGGTATTTGCAGTGCATCATTTAACTTCCCAGAATCCTTGAATTATAATATCATTTGTGGTCTGGAAATGGGGAGGGTTTAGCTTTATTCCAAAACTTATTGTAAATTAATGTTTTAAGTTTAGTATAAGTCCTCCTTTACATTATTTTAAAGAGTAAATTCACAGTATTTTAACACCAACCTAAAAAATTGTTGTCTGTTACCACTTCTGCTTGAATGCTTCAAGTCTTTTGCAACTCTTTGGAGTCATCAGAACTGCTGTAGAGAATTCCAGTTGCAAGTATAACCACACCTACCATTGATTAAGTCTCATAAATACAGTATCTCTGCATAACTGCAGCAAATTGAGAACCCCATCTAAGTAAAACTATATTTTAAACTGTTACGGTGTCGCCCTCTAAGGCCTGTTAAACCAGACCGCACCCAGTATCTTGGTGAGGTGTGGAGTAGAGTTCCGATTTTAATTGCTACTCTTTAAAACCCGGACTTGAGATATCCGCAGTGGACGTGTTTTTAATTTTAAGTCCTTCTAGCGAGAAAAACTTGTAAACTGAGCTCCACTTAAGTCATGCATTTATTTTTGAAAGATACAAATTCTTCATACGACATTTCTTTAACAGATTTTTGTCTAGTCATTATTAGTAAAGTTTTACTAACTAAAGATGTAAAGAATAATTTCTATTTTCCAGGCTCACTTTAGGACATGGTAAAAATTAATTATTTTGTAATGATGCATGGAATCCTTCATTAGACACTTGCTTCTATTGGTGTTACCATAGTGTATTGGGTTGCCGGTTTTTTCCTGTGTACATAGTAAAGATAATAAAAACCACACATGTATATTTAACACCAGCACTGCACATATACTCTCCTTTTTTAAATTCTTTTTTTCTGATGCCAGATTTCAGGGGTTGGGGCGGGTGGGCTTTTTAAAGCTAAAATTAAAGGGGGCTGATGCAGTAAGTTAACAAGGGCTCATTTATTTGATATCACTGCATCTCAAAGTTATTTTGTCAGTTGTTGAAATAAAGCTCATTTCTTGTGTAACTGTGTACTCATTATTGCTTGTTCGTCTCTTGCAATTTAGATAAATGATATAACATTAAGCTCAAGGTGGTTGAGTCTCAAGCAGTAGGGAGGCGGAAGCAAGCCAAGGGAGCTCCGTGCCCACTGATCCCACGGGACTCACTGAAGACACCGGAACTGTACTTGCAGTGTTGGGTTTTCATGCACTCTGTATTGTGGCTATTTGTTTGCTGAAGTGTAGACAGCGGGGAGACTGGAGAATGAGGGGTGGGCAGCGACACACAAAGGTAAAAGTAGAGGGGGAAAGCTCTGAGGAACTACTGATAATGACAAAGTAGACTTTGTGCAATGGGAGGAGTTGTCTAATACATTGTATATCTGGGGAATAACTATCAGAATGGGGGAAAACAACTCTATTGCATGCATGTCTCTAACTCCCATCTGTTAGCTTGCATTCTCAGTTTGAGTGCGATTTAAGTGCTTTGTAATTTGATACGTTGAGTCATGTATTGAACCCTTGTATGTTGAGTAGGCTACACATTTTTTGATTATGGTTAACTACATAGTTGCAGGTATAGTCTAGTTAGGACTAGCATGTAGCGATCCCGTTTGTGGGGCCTACCTCCCCCTGCCGTTTGGTCTTCAGTTATTTTAATTGCCACGTATTCTCTTCTCTACCCATTCATGTGTCTGTTGCAGCACCCAGATAGTAAGATGATGCAGATCAACCTGACGGGCTTCCTGAATGGGAAGAATGCCCGAGAGTTCATGAAGGATCTGTGGCCCCTCTTGCTGAGTGCCCAGGAAAACATTGCTGGTATCCCGTCTGCTTTCCTGGAACAGAAGAAAGAGGAAATTAGACAGAGACAGGTGAGGTTCTTGCTGTGACGCACTTCTGCATGATGTCGATTTGTTAAAGGAAGGTCATAATTTGATGGCCTGCAAATTAATTAGTGATCATAAAGGGAAATGCTGTCTTAGCAGGAAGAAAGTACAACTTCTGAAGCCCACCTTTGTATTTTTCTTTTGCCACCGTGTCCTATAAAAACCAGAAATGGCGACCGTGATATCTATCAGTCATGTTTGTTTGCTCATTGTTCCATTTCTGGTAGATTGAACAGGAGAAGTTGGCTTCTCTGAGGAAAGTCGATGAAAATAAGAAGGAAAAGGACATCAGAGACCGGGCTCAGTCAAAGAGCCCAAGGAGGTAAGAAAAAAAATAACCTCAATTGTAAGCAGGATTACAGGTTTAAAAAAGAAAAAAACGTTTTTGTTTGCCTCTCCTAGACGAAAAACAAGATCACCATCACCACGACGAAGATCACCCGTGAAGCGGGAAAGGAAACGTAGTGCATCGCGTTCCCCCAGACGCAAACACAGTCCAGCTGGGGGCAGTTCACCCCCACCACCCCTGATGCAGTTGCCTACAAAACCTGTGGAGCAGCTTGTGGAACCAGAAGCACCAGCACGGCCCTTGCCAGAGCCTGTCATTCAAGAAGCTGCCTGGTTTGTTGAATACTCTGACCCTGTTGTGATTTGTAACAGTGGCACAAAGGTGATGGGTGTCCTTGGAAACGGATAGTATAGGGGTGTTGTTTATGTTTAGATGAAGAAAATGTCCCAGTAACATTTGAGTTTTAACTGCTGTTTCTGGTCTGTAGTGATGCAGTCGTGGAGGTTGTTCGAGCAGAACCTGTGACTGAAGTCAAGGAAGCTTCACCACAAAAGATTCAGAAGAAGGAGGAGAGGCCAAAGTCCCGGGAAAGGGAGAAGGACAGCAGGAGGGAGAGACCTCACCATCGCTCTCGTTCCCATTCCCGCTCTCGCAGACGACGCTCCCATTCCAGGCAATTAAAAAAAAAAATTAAATAAAGTGATCATTTTCAGACACAACTTAAGATAACATAAAATCTTACTCACGGAAAAGGGCTTTGAAGCATTCCATGCTCTTCCTGTTTACCCTCTCAGATCCTACTCCCCTCGTAGAAGACAGAGTCCCAGGAGGAGATTGTCTCCTCGGCGAAGGAGCCCCCCGAGACGGGGCCCCCCGAGCTCCAGACACAGACATAGACGCTCCCCCGTTCGCAGGTCAGCGACTCCGGCTCGGTGTTTAAGTCTTACTGTCCATCATATGTGCTTAAAGTGCTGACAGATCTGGGACCAGCTTTTTTTTCCCCCCCAATTGTCATAAAATAAAATTTCTATGTTTGAACCTGCAGGAGGCGCTCTCGCTCTGCATCATCATCTGGAAGCAGCTCCTCCGGCTCTCGCTCGCCAAAAAAAGCAATGAAAAGAATATCGAACACTCCGCCCCGAAAGCCAGTCCATCTTCCTGAGAACGCCGTCAGCCCTGCTGGGAAGGACAGGCGGTCACCATCGCCTCGGGCGAGAAGGGGAAGAGGCTCGCCATCACCAGCTGGATTATCTGGTATAATCGCTGCTATTCTCTAATTGCATTCTGTCATTCACAGATGGCAGTTTTCTGCTAATAACGTTTACATTGATTTTACTTCAAATTAATCAATTCCAAGAATAGTCTAATCCGGTAAAACCTTTATCTTAATTTCATTGTCGGCAAAGATTATCTCCGGTGAACTCAATTCCCGTGGCACTCCCCGTCCCGCGCCCCCCCCCCCCCATGCATACAGGGCGGACTCGAACATCTCGAACATTAACCAACATGCAGGAAGTCTCATGTCGTACAATAGAAGCGGACAAATCTTCCTGGTTATGTCCCAACTGCTTCGTGAACCGGCGTTTCCTTTTGTAAACAGATTAAGATTAACGAGACAAATGACTACATTTGTAGTTTTCTTCATTTCAAGACGTGGCTGCTTTTATCAGAGACATAACAAAAGGAATACGACTCAGCTAAAATCTCGATTACAGGTCTGAAGCGAAAGCCTGAAAGGGCTGCATCCCCACCTGATACCAAGCCCAGACCTTCTGAGGGATCCGAATCAGGTAATCCATAAATTGAGTATGAATTGGACTGTTATATGTTGATGTCCGTTGAAAACTAAAGCCACTGTATTTTATCATTCCAGATGACGATAAAAATGAGAAGGGGGCAACTGCAGATTCGGTGCAGCAGCGGCGCCAGTATCGGAGGCAGAATCGACAGTCTTCTTCAGGTTATAATCGTTTTCATTCCCCTTCTGCCCTCTGCCTTCCCGGCCTGCTCTCACAATGCCATTATCCTCCTGCCATCATCTTGTGCATTTTTGAAGCTAAGCCCAACTCTAGTGTTTCACTCACTGCATGCGGTTGAAAATACAAAATCAGTTTTGATATATTCTCTTTTTGATGTTAGATACAGGCTCATCTTCCTCAGAAGACGAGGGCCCCAAAAGGCCAACAGCAGGACCAGGTGCCAGGAATGGTGAAGTCAGGAGGAGGCGAAGCCGTACGCCGTCTCCACGGAGACGGCACAGGGATGTCTCTCCAAGGTCAGACACCACCCGCTGTGCTTCCTGCATTTTAGTCAGTCGTGTGTTTTCTGAGATGTGCACCCTGTTCACGTCAAACGTGATATCAGAAGGCATTTTGTTATGTTTGTGCATCTTCAGGAAAAGACGTTCCCCATCTCCTCTCCGCAGACGTCGCTCTCCATCCCCCCCACGCCGCCGCAGATCTCCTTCTCCCCCTAGACGAAGGTGCAAACAAAACATATTTGAGCGGCCCTTCCAATAATAAAGGTCTAAAACATTGTTTACATTTTGTTTCTTTTAAATAATTGACTTTGGTTCTCTCCAGGTCACCGTCTCCACCTCCTCGTCGTCGTTCTCCATCCCCAAGAAGATATTCTCCCCCCATCCAGCGTCGCTACAGCCCTTCGCCTTTGCCTCTACAGAAGAGGAGGATGTCCAGTTCTCCCGCTAAACGCTCTCCTCCATTGGCCAAAAGGCGCCCCTCCAGGTCTCCCAAACGTAGAAGTTCCCCTGGCCAAAGGAGACGCACCCCTCCGTCATCCTCATCTCCTCCGAGACACAGGAGGAGCCCCATGTTGCTCCCTGTCAGGCCAGGCAGGGATGGGAGGTCCTCGAGTGCGGCAGGCAGGCCCCTCTCTCCATCCCCTGCAAGCCGCGGTCGCAATGTTCGCCGCTCCCCCAGTCCCCAGGGACGCTTTAAAGCATCGAGTACGTCTCCATCCGACCAGCGGAGGCAACCGTCCCCCTCGCACAGCAGCAAGCCCATCCGCCGAGTGTCTCGCACCCCGGAGCCACGTACCCAGAGGTAATCGGGACCGCCGGAACGATGGCGTTTATGTTGCATGCTAGGATCTAGTGTTTCCTTGGGGACCGTCCATGTCCTTAGTGCAAGCTCTCTATTTTCCACAGGCCATCTCCGAATCCCCGGCCAATGAGGAGAGGACCCTCCAGATCGGTTTCCCCTCAAATGGCGCCACAGAAACGCCCGGCCCCTCCGTCTGCTTCCCCTTCACCATCCCGCTTGGCCAGCGCTTCTCCTCCACCAGCCAAAAAACCCAGCAGCGGTTCGGGCAGTCGATCCCCGAGCAAGGTTAGGTTCTATTTGTGTCCGGTATCGGCTGTATATGATCTGGATCTTAATTTGAACGCTCACCGGTGACTCCTGTGGTTCTATGCAACACATATCAGCATTCTGCAAACACGGGAAGTGTGTTGTTGAACACGGCTACTTTGTGGTCTCGTCTGAAGTTGTGTAAAGAATGTTTTTTTTTAATGGCAAAGGAGAACATACTAACTTCCATGCTACATGAAAAGTCAAAACATTTGGGGGAAATAAAGGTGTGCTAGGCCATCGTTGAAAGTGCTGCGTGACTGGGGGCTGCCTTGATATAAGTGTGGGGGGGAACCCTGTCGCCCTTCTGCATTGCTTTGAGGATGTTGCTATTATTTTCTAGTACTAAAATTTTGTCAAGGTAAAACATTTTCTTTTTTGCAGACTTCAGATGTTGATGGTGGCTCAAAGAAAAAGAAGAAGAAGAAGGAAAAGAAACATAAGAAAGACAAGAAACACAAGAAACACAAGAAGCATAAGAAGGAAAAGAGTGTACCGGTAGTTACTGTAACTGGAGATGGACAAGAGCAGCAGGGTGTGGAGGAGGATGGGGAGTCAAGGAAGGTAAAATAGGTGATTTTTAGTTTCCGAGACTTTCTACCTACCAGATCATCACTCCATGTATTCACAGTATTATTTGGATGCTAATGCTCAAGAAACATTCTGTATTGGTGTTCCGTTTTTTGCTAACTGTCGGTTTTTCCGTGCTTATTTTGTTACAGGAATCTGAAAGCGAAGCAGACGATGGCTTGGACGACCTGGAGAAGAACCTCCGAGAGAAGGCTCTGCGCTCCATGAGGAAAGCCCAGCTGTCTCCGTCACAGACGTCCTGAAAAATATCTTTTCTCTCTCAAACTTCCACTCTCGATGTTTGTCATCAACCTGGTTCAGCTTTAGAATGTACAAATTGTGGAATCCTTTTTGTTTTCATTTAACTAGTTTGGCGCATTCTGGAGAATGCGTTTCATGAAGAAAAGTCCGTTAGCATATCTAAATCGTAACCTTGTGTTGTCCATAATTTTAAGTGTTAAACAGGGGAGCAAGTTCAGAGGTTCTTTTGGCCGGTTTCGAATATTTTCCACAGCCTACAATAGATTCTGTTGCAATTATTGCATGCGCAGTCATTGTTTCAAATGTGCATGAACCACTGATATAATGGAGTGTAGAGTTAAAAAAAATAATAATCCAAATTCATGTAATGTTTCAATTGTCCATCAGTGGTAACGGGCTGCAACAGGAGGCCGTGCACCATATTATAACTGAATAGAGGTGTTTGACATTGCTTAACTTGCTGTTTTCTTACACTGATATTTTTTTTTGTCGATTAAATCTAGTGTGATGCAGTTTAATGCTTTTGTTTTTTTGCAAATTGATTGATTTCCAACATGTGGACACACTTGCCCCAGGCTACTCTGTTGGACTGCTATGATTTGTATTTAGTACCTCTGATTCTTGTCGTACTGTCAACCTTTCAGAATTAAAGCCTTTTTATAGGATGTGTACTTTCACTCTTCATTTTTCCCCACATCTGATTGTCTGGACTCGGTTAGTGTGCAGATGTTCATCCGATGCGGTCGGTCGTTGTTGCATTGAAATCAAAAGACAAAGTGGTGAAATATTTAATGTCAATATAAAGTTATAAACTTGTGATCAATGGAAACGCGGTTTGGTGCTTAAAGTACTGTAAGATCGATAATAGCTACTCAGGAAAGATGACCAAACGTCCTACTCCATTGTTTAAAACACCTACTATGGCGTTGCCATGGCCCTCCTACTCCGCCTCTGATTGGCCTATTCTGAAATTCTTGCCTGAGCTTAACCAACCATCACTTTTACTGTCAACACGTAACCATATACTGGCCAATCACAGGCAGAGTAGGGCGGGCCACTAAGATTCGATTTGAAGTGAACTACTTCTGAACCCCGCCCACATTTTGTTCTTCAGATGACGTCACGCTTTTAATTACTCCGCCGCTCGTTCCCCCAGCAGACCATTACACCCAGAGCTCCGCGTCCAGACTCCGGTTAGCTTTGCTAAGTTTGGGTTAGCGCAGGACCTTTGAAGCGGGTGTTCCTCCGGACGCCGCCGCCTCCGCCTCCGCCGTGTAGAGCAGACTTTTGTGCTTCAGGCATCGGGTCCCTGCTTGGAGAAATAAAAAAAAAGCGCCCGACTCGGATTCAGCGCGGAAAGAAAACGAAGTGGAGGCGAGGAGGGGGACGGAGGAGCTGACTCGGGCGTGCCACTGAAGGGAGGATTTGCTAACTGAAGCTCTGAAGTAGCAGCATTCATAATGTCGCTGTCGGTACCGCAGAACGGAGTAAAGCCGGACGACGAGCCCGTTATCGAGCTGTTCGTCAAGGTAAGACCGCACCGTTACACCGAACAGTGGAAATGCATCCTTTATTTAAATATATATATATATATGTTTTAGGTTTGAACATTATTGCTCCGTTTCATCTTTGATGTTTTCGCTTTCCTACAATTTTTGAAGGAGACTAGAATATTTCGTTTCTTTTTTTTTTTTTTGCTACGAGACCTCCACGCGTCCTCGGCGCCGTGGCCATGTGCAGCCCACGGCAGCCCCCCCCCCCTCACCCCCCCTCAATCCTATCCAGCCATTCATGGATAACGGAATATCCTCCTGCCGGTGCGTCACCGCTCAGTCTGCAACTGGATATCTGTGAAAGAGCTGGACAAGATGATGGAGTGGAGGGCTGCGTGTTCCGGGCTTCTGCCATTCTTTTTTTTGGTTATTCATTTTAATGCGTTGCGCAAGGCGGGAAAATTACCATCTTTCATAAATTTCAAGTGACGTCAGAGGATGTCCGGTCAAGAGGAGCGCTGCTAACGGTGGCTGCGATTACGTGGACAAAATGTAATTAATCCGATCAGAGTTGGGATTAAAATTATGATCGAATTCGTGGACCCTAAACATATTGATCCGATTTGGATTTGCGTGTTCATGCAGCACGCTTTCGATCTGAATAAATTATTTTGACACCGGAAATAGTAGTAGAAGAAGCCGCAGCGACTTCCGTTGTAAACAGACTCGCCCCGCCCCTTCCTGCTTGAAACGTCAGCGTTATTTCGCGCGTTTTCACCAACATGCTTGTATCAGATATAATGACCAGTTCGGTCTGGATCGGGTCAGACTATTCTGATTCGGGTGTGTACATGAAGCATTTTTATTCCGATCAGTCTTTTAATCCGATTAAATGCGTCCATGTAAACGCAGCTGGCGTGGATGCCATTGGCTCGGGGCTTTTTAAAAGGCGAGCTCCAGTTGCAAACACCTGTCGTAACTGTGTTGTGCTTGTTGACACCGAGCTTTTGTGGCGAGTCACGGATGAGTCAGAGCAGCGGACCCCTCGGTGAAGATGGCAGAATGGAATGGATGGAAACTAAAGTGGGCGGCCTTTCTTTTCGCTGCCTCGCCCACAGTCCTGGAAAGCTTCTCCGTGTGGCCAACGCCCGCCCATCAGGCCTGCCCTTATTGGACGGTGAAACGAGGCTTCCGGTGATCGAGTCTCTGATTGGTTCCACGTTCTATAGCGGCATCTGCCGTGCTCACATCCATCACCGGCACTGTGGCGTTGAACAGAGTGGTGGGAGAGAATGACCGGCATGCAGGTTGCCATGGACACGCTTTTAGGGTTGGCCTCTGATAACAGCTGTGTGTGTGTGTGCGTGCGTGCGCTCTTCACACTGTCATCACTTACGGGGAATATTTTCCATTGTGCTCATCTTTGAAGCTCGCCATGGCCAGCGTGCTGACTTTAAAGGGGGAGAAACGACCTGCGACTTCATCGCGGCGCTGCAGATTAGATATTTTATGTCGTTATAATCGGCGGGTTGCATTTTGTGCTGTAAAGAACGCAGCATTCAGACGTCTCTGAGGTTGTTGTCGGGCATTTCTTGAAATATTGGTGAAAATTAAACATTTTCATCAGTGGAATAGCCATTACTTGCTTTAAAAATAAAAAAAAAACGTGAAAACCAAGACTTGTAAATTAAATTGGTTTTCATCAGACTGGGATGCAGCTAGCGATGACCTTGACTGTATGGTAATGAACAGGATGTAGACGAGCCAAGAGAAACAGACGGGGCTTTATTCCTACTTGTGTGCGTGTGCCAAGCTGACGGAAGCCTTCTGCTTCTCCCAGACAGCCGCGTTCTCGCCAGCAGCGACGGCGGAGAGAAATCTGGATGGCCAAGAGCCTCTCTGTGTTTTGTGTTTACCTCGGGTACGGCTCCATGGGAACCGTGGACTTAAGCTGGGTAGCAACCAAAGCGCCAGGCTGTGCAACGCTGGACCACTCTGTAGCAAAGATTGCTAACGGCATGTACGTTCTCTTCCCAGGATGCAAGGCTTTATCTCTTTAGGCAGAGAGCACAGCAACCGTGTCCCTTGTACTGTTCACGCTGAAACGCGTAGAAGTGTGTGTTTGTTTTTATGCATGTCCTTGGATGCAAGATTTCTACTAAGTATTAATTATCAGTCTAAACTGCTTATTGTTTAATTGTTGCTTTTCAAATTTAAAATCTCCTCCCCCCTGGGTGGCATTCTGGACAAATGGTTTGTGTTTTTTTTATAGGAAAATCAATAGTTAATGTTCCTTGAGGATCTGTCACTGCTGCAGTCGGCATCATGAGTCGGGGAGTACGGATTAATGGCTTCTTGATGTTCTACGGTGCTACGACGTTACTCAATAAATCCAGAGGAACTCTTAGTCTTAGCAGGAAGTGCTTTTCTTATTTGTGCTGCCTGAGCAGGAAGCCAGAAACTAATGAGGCGTGTCCCCTTTGAGCTCAAGGAGAGGAAAGTGAGACCCCCCTGGAGCAACACGGCTCAGAAACCTCCCAGAGCCGATCTAAAACTCTCGTTGTGGTGTAAAGTTGCAGGGCTGTGCCTCTAACATCATGCTTGCATGTTACGGGCCTGGACGTGAGTGGGCCCTGCACCCAGCTGAAGTTCTGGTTCCGGATCACGGAGGACGGGACGACGTCTTTCCTGACTTATGTGGTTTCTGTCACACAATGCCTGACGCAGTCGCTCGATAAACCTCCGGTAGACTTTGGGCTCCAACTTTCCAGCGTTCTGGTGGTTCTGAGACGGTTCTCCTGTGCTCCAGTACAGTCACCCTCTGTCTGACTGGTCTGGAGGTTTCCACAGGTTGATGTCGGACTGAGTCAGAGCCCACACCCAGGATGCGATTTTGGGTTTCTGTGTCGCAGCAGCGCCTGATTCCTTTCTGTTAAATCAAAGTTTAAGAGCAGAGATTAAGACGTTGCAGACCCGATTTTCACATCAGTATTCTAATCTATTATTTATGGATTTTGTGTTACTATCTTTGAAATGTCCATCTCTAGTTTTTGTCATTGCACTGAAGCTAGTTATCATTTGGCATTAAATAAATAATAGGACCGAATTCCACAGGCCCTTGATACTTGTCCAGCTGACGGGGAGGGGCGTCCCTGCTATGGCGTTACCATGGCAGCACGCTCTCAAAGTTGCATTCCTGCTGTGTGATGGAGCGCTTGTTACCTCGTCGGTTCCTTATCCGGTCAGAGTGTGCCTCGGATCCGCCGAGCAAGCCCACACAATCTAAAATCTGATGTTGGGGAAGTGTTGAGGCTAAAACTCGGGATGTGCCCGGAGTCTGGGAGGACCCGCCCAGTCTGAGCCGGATCCATTAGAGAGGAAGCCGTCACGATGCTGACCGGAGGAGTGGAGGTCGAGGCGAATGACTGCTCGTAAAATGTTCCAGGACAAAGTCCTTCTGAAGAGGACATCTTATTGCGCTTATTAAAAGTTGCCATATGGCGCACGTTGCGTTCACGCTGCCTCTGCCATGGCGATCATTGGTAAAGAGCACGCTGTAAAGACGCTGCCTGGCCTCGCGCTATCTGAGGGCTTCATTGTTCCTCTTCAGGGCCCCCGAGATAACATCCGACCGCGGCGTGACTCAAACCCTCCACTGGGCAGCTGTGTGTGTGTGTGTGTGTGTGTGGGGCATTAAACAAACAGGCATCTGTTGACTCATGGTCCATCCATAGAGCCTCAATAAAGCTCGACTCGGCTGTTCCTGCTGCTGCTGTTCTTATTCTAGCCGTTACACTTCAGGGGAGAATCTGTCTCCAGCCTCTTGTTGAAGGTGGTGCAACATCTGCAACATCTGCATCACGTTTTGACACTGAGCACCACAAAGCGCTCCTTGTATTTGGAAGCGCGGCGCCGGTTTACGTCTCAGACGGGCCTGTCCTTATAAGGGCCTGTTCAGATTGTGTTTTTCTAGGGGTGTTCTCTCTCCCTCCTTGTTACTGGTGACGCGCTTAAAGCGCTATAAACAGAAGGCGCTTTGTGTCGCTGCCGCCCTTTTCCCTTAATGCCACGTTATGAAGTGTGGAAACTGGAAAATGAGGGGAAGGAACACCGGGTTCGAGTAGAATGACGTTTCATGTGTGGCGGAAACGCTACAACTAAACAAAGCGGCGTCTCCAGCGGGAGTAACGGGACGTTTCTGGAATAGTTTCCCCCAAACACCCCCCCTCCTTTCCTCCCCCGTGACTCTTCAAAGGGGCCCAGTATAAGGGCAGAGGGATGAACAAGGATGAAGGAAGAGACGAGCAACACGCCAAATAGCACGGCAACGGCGACGCCGTCTGTCTTGCCTTCCTCCTGTCCATCTAGTATCTGCTTCATGTCTCTTAGCGCTACAGACGAGATCTTAATCTGCCCCCCCCCGATCCCTCTAACCTCTCCTGCTGCTCCGCTCGCGGCAGCAGATCTTTGTTGTCGGCGCCTAACGGAGAGCTGCAGAGGGTGGAGCTCTGCCGCGCCGTCGGGAGAGGACGGAGACAGAAAGGTCTGCCGTGGCCGTCTCTTTAGCCACTCGAGACGGAGCTTTAGAGCAGATCAACGTGTTGGAAGGACCGTAAGCAGCTTTTTAATTAAAAAGGGGGGGGGGGGGGGGCTGCTTCATGTGGTTTGCATTCCCCCCCAATCAGAGGGAGACCTGGCTTCACCTGTGAAGCGGTAATCCCCTCCACAGTGGGTGCTCTGCTGTGTCTGGTCATCGTCATGGAAACGGTTGCTGTGCTTTCGGCTCCACCTTTAATCCGGAATTGACTGGTTCTCTGTAGGAGCAGCGCTGTGAGCAAACGTCCCACCATGTCTTTAGCGAATCCGCTAGCGCCAGAGACGAGCCGGGATTTAGTTTGACAATGGAGTCGCGTAAAATGAAAAGGGGGATTATTTGCTTGGTCTAATCTGAGTTTAGCAGCGATGCGTTTGAGGCAGGGAGACGGTGGGTCCATCCAGCCCCAGAACAAAGGGCGTCGTTGAAGAAGACGCAGACACCCCCCCCCCCCCCCACACACACACACACACACACACGTGATATGAAACAACAGCTGCTGAGACTAAAAAAAAAAAAAGATCTGCATCTCATTTTCTCTCAGCTCCCTTTGAAAATCTGTTCACAGTATTTTCTTAGTTAACACCACTGATCTGTGTTCGCCTCGCACACGCCGGTTTGCACCTCGCTCCCCGCCAGGCAGACGTTAAGGTGAGAACTGCAGGGAAGGGGGAAGAGGAGATTCTGCAGCCGTTCGGCAGGCTGAGCTGCGGCGGCGTGTCGAGGGAAGAGCGTTCCAGTGCCGATGCGTGAATCACCTTCATGCACGTCCTTGAGGAGATGAGCGTTGCTTTGCTCGTCTTACCCGGAGACCGGTATCCATGCAGGTCGCATTTAGTCCTTATTTAGGGAGTAAAAACACCTTTGCTGTGAAAATGACCAAATATGAGCGTCTTTCTTTGAGATTCTGCACAAAGATCAGTTGATTCTGCTTTCTAATGCAGAGTCCAAATAATATCTGTAATTAAACTGTTAGAGATTGAACTGGCGGTGGTGGGGGGCGGACGGACGGGAGGGTGGAGACATCTCTGGGAGTTTCCAGCACCCCCCCCCCCCCCCTCCATGACTCCGTGTGTGTGTGTGTGTGTTTAAATGCAGCTCAGCTCCCCGGCAATTTTTTCCACAAAACATTCTGCACACAACATTTTAGTAGTATTTTTTGTTACTGTTTGTGTTTCCTTGTGAAACCATGTCTGTTGAGTTCAGGCTCATCCTGTGAGGATCGTTTTGGTGTAAATGTCTCGTCTACTGACGTTTTTAATGTGTGCTATTTTTAACTTTGCTCCAGATGTAACGGGGATCCTGCGTGTGTCGTGTTTATTACGGCGGAGGACGCGCGTTGCTTCCATTCCTCTGTCCTTCGCTGCCGGCCTCGTCTTTGTGCGGTAGAAATAAGGCCTCGCCTGGTCTTAATGGCGCTAGAAGCTTCCTCTTACAGTCGTCCTTCAGATTAATGGGGGGGGGGGGGGGGGGGCGCTGATGCCACCTACTGGAATGTGTAATAAAGAGTCTCTGTCTTGCGTCTCTGGGTGCAGTAAAGTGTCGGAACACGCCGTTGTGCAGCGGCGCCGTGATCTCGGTCACGCTGACGGGGACGATTCTCAGTTTGGTCGTAGCAGTAATGCACGGACAGATGTTTTTAAGATCTGCCTGGTCTCTCTCTCTCTCTCTCTCTCTCTCTTTGGTGGCCCCCATGCACATTCAGTCCTGATGGTTGATCTGCTCCAACTCTAACTTTCTGTCTGTTTACTCAAGGCGGGGAGCGACGGAGAGAGCATCGGGAACTGCCCCTTCTCCCAGAGGCTCTTCATGATCCTGTGGCTCAAAGGCGTCGTCTTCAACGTCACCACGGTGGACCTCAAGAGGTGACCCCCCCCCGCTCTGTGTCCTTGAACTCTTTTCACTGCTGGTTAAGCCATCATAAAACACATTCCTCGCCTTTGACGGCCTCCAGCTTTTCTCAGGGTGTTTCCACGAAGGGTTCAGCGACTCCGGTCCCGTCTTCAACGCGACCTATTTGGCTTTCCCATGAAGCTTTCCCAGGCGAGAGGAAACATAAACATTCCGTCTCTGGAGAGGGTATTTTGGGTTATTCGGTCCTCTAACTCTCCACCCAGTATTTAGTGGGCAAACATTATTTTTCACCTCCGCGGTTTGGAAACGGTTATTCCCGAGCTTTAATTTATTTTTCGTGTCTGCGGCGACGGATTTTGCTTTGTCTCGTGGATTCCGGGACCATAAAGCTCTCTCCCAAACCCTCCGTTTCCTCTCCGAGTGATTCATCTAACTGCTGCCCAGATGTGTTTAGTTTTTTTTCCACCTGCTAAGTTAAGACAGGCGAGCGCCACATCGTTTCCAGACGTGGTCAGACGATTAGTTCTTCCTTCATCACACGTGTTTGAGAGATTCTCCGTTCCCGTCTCCTCCTCCTGGCGGATGGAGTTCAGAGCCGAGACGTTCCTGATAATTTATTCCCTTATTTAAACGGCAAAAGGGAGAGTTTCGCATTTAAACGCTTGGGTCTGCGTCCTGAGCCAGAGTAATATATTGCAAAAGAAGGCGCGTGTTTGCCCTCTTTATTGTTTTATTTCAGCGTTTAATGGGAGGCGCCTGCGGCTGTCACATGTCACGCCATGAGTTCGCGTCCTCCCTCGGGTCAAGGCTGTCGTTGGTATCGGGATCGGACGGTTTCCCAATACGAGCGTAGAAATTTAACACGATGACAAATATCATCAAGTTTTTAAAAAGTTAAACTGACGAACGGTTTGCTGAATCGTGTGCAGCTCACACAGCGGCTAAACGGAACGGGGTCGTTAGCGTTAGCATTAGCTGGCGTGTGCCCGGTGCTGCTTCAGAAGGGATTTTCATTATCTGCTTCCAGTGGTTGCGATCGCGCCGCTCATGCAACACGTGCTTATTTTTGATTTCGTGTCAGTGTGCTCTGCTAAGTCATCGGGAACAAAATGTCCCGGTCTGAAGGCCGGGGGCGGGCGGGGGGGGCAGGGGGGGGGGATGGAGGCCGGAGAACGAACACACACACACAGAGGCAGCACAATTAGCTGCTGGAGGAAGAGGATCTAACAGCGAAGCTAACCCACCACAGCTGCAGCACCAAAATGTTTCAGTCATTGATTAACCTGTTGATTGATCTGACCGTTAACTGAGTGATCAAACGCACATTCAGCAAAAGTAATCTTCAAAAGAGTTCAGTAAAACCTTGAGGCAGATTCTTAGTTTAGTTTTTAGTCTGTCTTAATTTACTCCGGTCATTCGGTCCCGGTGATGTTTGCTGCTTTCATCAGGACTTGCGTTGCTCCCCTCTCTTCCAGAAAACCTGCAGACCTCCAGAACCTGGCCCCGGGCACGCACCCGCCCTTCATCACCTACAACGGCGACGTCAAAACCGACGTCAACAAGATCGAGGAGTTCCTCGAGGACGTCCTCTGCCCTCCCAAGTGGGTACTTTCTCACCCCTGGTGGCAGCTACACGTCCTAACGGAGGATGACGCTAAAATATTCACTCGTTATGTTATTGTCAGCAAGCGGAATGGACTGTTTACTTAAACGGCGGGTCCTCCCTCGACGACGGGGGGACGTTCCGAAGTCCCCGTTGTAAAATAAAATGTTAATGTTTGCATACGCAGAGGCCGTTTGTGCTGTACACACATACAGTACCCGCTCATAACCGACCCGGCGCCCCATACATGCAGTACTTTTTGATGTATTTGTCCTGCCTTGTGTGTTTTCCTGTTTTTAGATTCGTCAAGCTCGGTGCGAGACACCCAGAGTCAAACACAGCCGGCATGGACATCTTCGCCAAGTTCTCCGCATACATCAAGAACTCGAAACCAGATGCAAACGAGGGTAAGATAATTGTGTGTGTGTGGGGGGGTGGGGGGGGGGGGGGAGCGTTCTGTGTAGGGAGTTGCCTGATTGGTCGGTGGACTTGAGGCAGCCCAGCTCTGATTGGTGGATTTCAGCCTTGGTTGGGAACGCAGAGCTTTTGTTCTGCTGCTGCCTTGTGTCCGTCCGCCCCCCCCCCCCCCCCCCATGCTGAATAATACGATACTTGTGCAAGTGTGTTGTCTCAAAAGGTCCCATTGCATCCTGGGTGAAAAGGTTCACGCCGTTGTTTCCATCACTGGAACTCTGCGTTTTGACAGTAGCAGGATTGTGTCATGTTTTATCTGGCTGTTCTCCGCCTTGTGAAAATATTGAACCGCATTCGAGGTCGATATGAAACGAGAGGATTGTGTCAACATCCGGCGGATCGGTGATAAGCGTCGATCGACCAGGAAACGCTGACTCGAGCATTCATGTCATATTCTTTTGAACAATGGAATTGGTAACGTATGATCTGGAGATGGATTGATCGTGGGTGAGGACAGTCCGACGCCTCTGCAGCCGGCTGGCACTTTAATGCAGGGCGGCTTTATTTAAGCTTTATTTAAGATGCCGTTTGTTACAGCAGCAGACCCGTCATGATTCAGCGCCGCTGAGATCTGCCTTCTCAAACTGCATGAGTTAATTCCATTTTTATGTTTCTATTGTATGCAGGGCGCCGTCTCTTTATGTAATACTGCCCCCATGTGGCTGATTAGTGTATTGATCAAGCAGCTGTTTCACCCCATTAAAGACTCCTAAATGTATTTAATTAAACTCAAATGTTATTAGAGCCCCCACCAAAGTATCGTCGGGCTTGGTTGTGCAAACCTTTGCTTGGCAGGTCGTGGTTCGGGTTCTATTATCCACATGTTTGGCTCTACATTTGGCTTAGTTTTACATTTAGAGGGGACAATCGGCGTTTTTCCAGTGTCCTTGGATGCAGTCTGTTGTCTTGTTTTTGCCAAGGATCTCGTTTCTCTCTGCAGCCCTGGAGCGCGGCCTGCTGAAGACTCTCCAGAAGCTGGACGAGTATCTCCGCTCGCCACTTCCCGACGAGATCGACCACAACAGCATGGAGGACGTCACGGTCTCCGATCGCAACTTCTTGGACGGCGACGAAATGACTCTGGCCGACTGCAACCTGCTGCCCAAACTGCATATAGTCAAGGTCAGCAGAAGCTTGTCCCTTGAGCCGTGCTCTATCATGTTGAGAGTACTCGGTACTTCTTAAGGTTTTTTACTCGTGTAGTATCAGGTTGTATCTGATGAATCGGGTACATTATTTAACCCTTTCTTCCCTGACAGTCATTTGGAGCTGCTGCCCTCTGCAGCCAGTCTGTCTGCAGGAGAAACAGTCACAGCTTTAGTTCTTAAAGGCAACTAACCAAATGTTATTGTTAAGCTCATATAAGCACATAAGAAATATTTGATCAACATTCTATAATTTCGGCAAACTGTTTTTCCAAGTTTTTTTTATATTGACTGTTTGTGGAGAGGAGGGGGGGGGGGGGAATCTCATGTTACGCACGCCTGCGGTTGCACAACACATCCGATTCCTTCGGTCCAAACTGATAACAAAAACGTATCAGGTAATATTCCAGACCATGAAGTTATTCACTTAAATATGAATGAATGCAAGGAGGGCAGCACGGCTTGACATTTTGAACACGGTTTCTGCCTCCTCCTCCAGGTGGTGGCCAGGAAGTACAGAGGCTTCGACATTCCCAAGCAGATGGCGGCCGTCTGGAAGTACCTGAATAACGCCTACACGCGCGAGGAGTTCACCAACACCTGCCCCAGCGACACGGAGATCGAGATCGCTTACGGAGACGTCGCTAAGCGGCTGGTCAAATAAAGCGTCCCGACATCCCCCCCCTCTACAAACCCCTTACCCCCCCTCCGCACCGGGACTGATGTGCTCATTCAGAAGAAGAAAAAAACAAACTCTGGACTTCTGTTCCTTCTCTCCCCACCTAGAGAGAATCCCACTGCATGAACCCCCCTCCCCAGCATTTTACCCTTTTTTAGGAAGTTGATTCCTTTCATCGTCGTTTGCTCGTTGTCGCGTCTGAATGTAATCAGATGAGTGCTTTATCAACGTCAGGAGCTTCACACTCCCTGATAAGTGACCTTCAAGCTGACCTTTTCTCTGTTTGCTCAGGGAAGGTTGGAATCTTCTGTTCGTGTTCCGTCTATTCTCAAATTAGCTTTCGTGTAGGAACGCTATGAACTGAGCATCGAGACGCTTTCTTTGCCTTTTGTCTTGAAAGACGTTTTTTAACGGCGCCAAAGTATTTGACCGGTTTAAGAAGTAGGAGCAAATCCAAACCCGTTGTGGGTCGATGCCTTATTTCCATTTTGAGATGGGTTTAAAATAAATTGGAAGGATAATTGTAGCTGCAGGTAAAGCTACCTGTTATCATGCTCTGATTTCTTTATTGCTCCAAACGGGCAGAGATCCTTGTAGCGGCGCTCAGAACTGTCAAACTTGAGATCGAAGGAACAAGCTCGACCTCGTGTGGCTCACAGACGCTAAAAGACGTGTAGCCTGGCCTCTCTTTAATCACCACATTGCCATATGAAGTGTTGATTTAAACACTGCAGACGCTATAAAGCCTTGACGCGTCGTGCTGATTTTAGTGGTAGTTTGTGTCGCATGTCTGAGAACCAAATAAACACACTCAGCGTTCCCTCTGGAGCGTGTTGGAAGGAAGGTGCGATGTAGTGAGGAAGAGGAGGAGGAGGAGAGAATGGCTCCATCTCTAAGGCGGTGATGCATGTTGTGGGGAGCCACAAGTGCTTCGGTGCAGATTTATTTCTCAGAATGTTTTGTTGTGAAACAAACATTTAAAAAAAAAAAAAAGAATTGTAAATATCTTGATTGCTCAAGAGTTTGTAAATTTTACACATCTCGTCTGGATTTAGAGGATTTCTTTTCTTTTGTCCCCTGCATGGATTCAGTTTGTGGACGCCACGCCCGTTTGCCTTGTTTTCTCTGCAGATGTTTCGCAGGAAGCTTTTATCAGAGCTCAGAAAGTGAGTGATGTAGAGAAAAAAAAAGAAGCTTTTTTTATTTTAACAGACTGAATTGAAATAAAGCTCTTATTGGAACACTTCTTCGTGCTGTTGCATCAGCCTCCAGTGTTGATGCGTGTCTACCTCGTCCAGCTCCCTCCCTGTCGTTTATCCACACTGTAGATTTTCTGAATCGGTGTCATTATAAAAATTAATGCCTGCTCTATTATTGCGAGTCATGACTCTGTGGCTGAGAGCAAACACGCGTAATACAGAATGGCACGGAGACCATGCTCCTTTATTCTCCATTTGCGCTTTTTAAAATGTGATTAAAGTCCTCCTGCACCCGTTTAGCCTTTTTCCTCAAGGGCGAGTAATTAACAGAACGGATCTAGCCATAAATTAAATTCTAGTCATTATCTGCTCCCATGCGACTGAAGTGTTGTCCAGTCCTTGACTCATCAGGCACTTAGTTTCACCCCTTTTTACCCTGAAACTTTCGCTGCAGCGCTCCGTCCGTTGTGTGAGACCCAACCTCGCTGAGGTTGTCTTGTCTGCACATTCATGCTTTGGAGACGGTTGACCTTTTCTTTTATCAGTGAAAAACCATTTTCCATTCCTGTAACGTATGACCCACCTTTAAGAACATCTCACACTTTACTCTTTACTCTTCCTTTCCTGAGGCGAGACCTATTTGTTTACGGCGCTCCATCTCCGAGGAATGTCTCATGTGGGTGTCCATCCATTGTGGACTCCACCTCTCCCTGGAGACACTCTTGCCTGTGCGGAAGAAGTTTCCCATCCCATAATAACCAGCGTTCTGACGCACAAACGATCCGTTCTACCGGGCCGATGGCAGGCAAAGTTTCCTAAGAGGGTGGCTGCAGTATTTGGGTCCGCTCCAGATCATTAAATTGTCCTGTTTCAGCAACACACACACACACAGAGATGCATGTGTGTGTGTGTGTGTGGTAAGAGAAGAACACAACAAGGTTGGCTCTCATTCAGACCACACATTCATTACAAGCAGGGTGAGCGTATTAGTGTAATTGGGTAATGAAGGTGAGGCCAGGAGCCGTCTTTTCCTCAGACATGTTGACTGAAGTGTGTGTGGGGCGTGCGTGGGAAAGAGCAGGCACGCCATGAGAGGGAGCCAACCGGTCGGCTAAGCCACGGTCGCACGTCAGGACGAGCAAAAGGCAAACGTCTGACATGGAGCTTTTTCTGTAAAGGGAGCGAGACTTTTCTGCTCGCCGTTGACTCCCTCTCTGCAGTGGCCAGTTCGGTTTGTAGGTTTTTGCACAACATCCATTTATTTATGCAGCTGGTTCCAATATTTATTCTGGTAAAGTATCCCACTCAAGGGTAACGCTGTGATATCCCAACTGGGTTTTTAGGCCCAAAAGGTGTCCGACATTTGATGTGGCTGCGGACTGGTTGCTTTGTGTTCTGGTTCACCTCTGGGTCCCACGCAGGGGGCAGAACTATACGGAGAAGATTACTGGCTGAAATAATGGTGGGATTTCCTCAATCAATTTTTAATTCAATTCAATTTTATTTCTTTGGCACCAGATCACAACAGAAAGTTATCTCAAGGCACTTTACAGGAGTAGCAGGGAAAGACAGGACCCAACTTGAACCACAAGAGCAAGCACTTTGGCAACGGAGGCAAGGAAAAACTTCCCTTTAACAGGCAGAAACCTTGGACAGAACCTAAGGCTCAGATTCAGAATGTTTCGTGTGTGTTTGATTTGTCTTGAATTGAAGGAGAGGGTCCTGCTACTTCTCTCAGTTTGTTCCAGGTATAAACGCCTATTAGCCCTGAAGTGATTCGAGAAGGAGCCAGACGAGGTGGTGCGGATAATAATTCCAAATGCGTAAATCGTTCATTTTTAAATATATGTTTTTTTGTCTTAAAGGCGGGAGGGGAAACCTCTTCAAGGCTAAAACAACACAAAGCGTATTTCATTTTAAGCATTCATCAAAATAGTTTACTGTCTTTATTTATAACAACAACATAAATGCTGAGGCAATAACTGAAAGAATATATTCATGTTTTTCCTTCTCTCTGATCCTCATCCCGTGTGTGGCCTCAAAACTTGTGATGGATCTTGTGACAACTTTGCGGCCTCCATATAGCCTCAGGTTAGGAACAAAACTGCACTGTGCAAATGTGATGCGTCATACCATCATATAATGTGGTCTTTATTTGTTTCCCTGTTAATTAAATGGCCTCCGTGATGTCACGCAGCTTAAATGGAAAATGAAATGTTTCAGACGCTGGAATGAACCGTAATTCGGGGGTTACTAGGTTTGACTGAATTCTTAAGAGCACCAAACTGTACTCATCCTAAATATGAGTTTGTCTCTATGCCAAGAGCAGAAAAAGAAAAAGCACCAAGGACACTCTTCATCATCACCTGTGCCCATCAGTAGCAAAAACAGAAAACACAGCAGCTGCTAGTGTAGCGCAAAACCGCAGGTGTGATGGCAGGTGACACAATGTCAGGAAAATCCCCACAGAGCTTTCCACGCCCTTCTTGGCTCCTCACAATCTTCAGAAATGCTGCTCCTTATTTAGAAAATATGTTGTCATCAGCTTGCCACCTTTCAATTCGGCTTTACTTGTGGTCTGAGCAGTTCGTGTGTGGCGTGATGATCCTCAAACAAGATGCGTGTGTTTTTTTGTTTGTCATGTCTGTATTAATGTAATAATGCAAGAAGAGCCGGTCCTTCGGCGATCTGGGGGGGGGAGGAATCTCCTTTTCAGTGCTCTTTATGTGAGCGCTGTAAGGATCTGATGTCTCCATATGAATCCATTGTGGCTTCAGCCACTCCATCAACCTCCAGACCGCCGGGGAAACAGGCCAGATCTGCAGTCAACCAGTCAGAGAGGGTTTTTTTTTTTTTTTTTTTTCTGTGAGCTTGCATTGTTTATTTTAACCCTCATTAAAATGTGGTGGGGTGGCGTTCCCTCTCCAGGGCTCAGTGGCTCCTGTGGTGAGGTGATAGGGGCACTGTGGTGGACCCCCTTGGGCGGCCCACAAAAAAAGCCCCCCTCCCCCCCATTTGCCACTCACTCCATCTGGGTCCTGCAGTCACACCCTGTGGCATGGCTGCGGTTAACTGCGGCTGCAGGCTGGTAAAGAGGCGCAGTGACTCCAGAAATCAAGTGGTAAACGCGGCCGTTCGCCATAACCACCGCTAGAGGGCGCTCAGCCACAGTCTGGTGAAAGAGTGGGGTGGGTGGGTGGGTGTGGGGGGGGACTGTTTTCCCAGGGGTTTCTTCTTATCTCCTTTTCAAAGTCAGCACTTTTTCAACAGGAGGCCTGAGGGAGGGTTGGGGGGGGGGGGGCTAAAAGAGAAAAAAGTCCAATGGTGGGCTTTTGTCAGCTGTCTGTGGAAGACATCCAGTGACGTCAGGTGTCTGAAGCCTCCACGTTGCCTTTGTCCAGGCTGTTTAGTCTCTTTACGAGACTACAATGGTGGCCTGTTTTATTCTGTCTGCCATGTAAAAAAAAAGAAAAGAAAAAACACTATTTAGACAACATAAAAGGCTTTGCTTGTGTCGGCAGCGGCAGCCACACCTTGGCTGCATCCACGGGAAGATTTACCTCGCAGTTTATGTTACATTAGTAATGTTTCAAAGCCGGCGGGCCGTATCTTGCTGTCTGCTCATGTGGTGAATTATTGCTGCCTCTGAGCAACGTGTGCGTGTGTGTCCTCAAAACAAAAGCGTTCTCCCGTTCGGCGTTATTAAAGGAATCAGGAAAGGTCTGCTGATAATTCTAGGTGTGAAGGCCTTTTTGCACCAAAGCGAACGAGCAGGTTCCCTGTCAGAGCCCTACACTGCACGCGCAGAGGAAATGAGAGGAGCGTGGCGTCCGCCATCCCTTTCCGGCCCAATGGCCTTTGTGTCCCGCCGGCCCCCCTGCGGAGGAGAGGCACCGTTTAAAGATGTTCTCTTTGGTTTCTGTCCCATCTCACATCACGGTTACTCGCCGGCAGCCGCAGAGGAAGCCGCGACGTTCAGGCCTTAACGCACGAAGGAGGATAGGTGGAGGTTGAGGACGAGAGGCGGCGTATTGATCGCCCCTTAGCTGCTCCCTCGCAGCCTGTGAGCAGGGTTTGTTGCCTTGGCTAAGCCCTGCAGCCTAATGGCTTTTAGTCCTCCATTAGGTTGTTTCAGGCGGCGTGGTTTAAGTGAGTAACAAAAGACAAGTCGCCGTTACTTCTGCAGCCCGTCAGCAACGCACAAGTCGAGATGGGAAAAGCTGAAAGGCTGGTTTACGACGACGGCATTGAGCGGTTTTATTTAGTGGGGGGGGGCCCCTGATTCCACACCTAGAATTCAGAGGAATTTGTTTCAGTCACCCCATAAACTCACAATGTCCTTGGCTTTCTGAACACTTGTAGGGCCTGCTTGACGAGGAGAGACCTGTGGCTCCATCTTTGGAGCGAGGGTCCCGGTAGGAACGGCGTTAGGAGAGCATCGTTCAGCAACGGAACCGAAGCCCTGAGCGTCCACGATTCTATTTCTGTTGTCGTTGGGCTGTTTTCTTCTAAAGCCATCTTGTTTTTATAAAGCTTTAAAAAAAAAAAAAATTTTTATTAGGCGCAAGGCCTTTCTTTTGTGGAGAAGGGCGCCGTGTCCCAAACAGTTTCAAATCACTGTAATTGTTGTGCATGTCTGGTTTTGATGGTGCACACACACACACACACACACACACACACATACACTGGGCTTTGTTCTACAGCGAGGCTGCACTTATCTCATAAATGCATATAAGAGTTGACACACATACGAGCTGCATTGAAGCCTTTCCTCTGTGTGCGTCTTTGCTGCTGCTCTGACCCAGTTTGCCACGAACCCCTTCTGGATATCGTATGGTGTGTGTGCCCCCCCCACCCCCTGTTTGTAATGCCACCATGTCGCTGCAAGGCCTCAAAGTCCCACTTCTTAATGGATCCGTTACCACATTTTCCACCGGGCTGACGGTCACTTGCCGGGAAGCGAGTGTGTATGTGCGTGCATGCAGTTGCCATTTCTGGAAGCATCCCTGTGGTCTCTCTGCACCAGCGCTCAAGCTACGGAAGCCTCCCGGGCCCATTTCTCTTGTGGCTGGACCCAGAACCTTGCTTTGATTGGATGTGTGTTTGATTTTTTTCCCAGCCATAAAAAGAAGACAACTCTTCCACTGTCTCGCCATCCGTCGCTAACCGGCTTGCCTCTGGCCCGAGTCTCACCATCACAAGTCCGCCCTGGGTTGCCTTTGGTTACAGTAGAAATCAACACCTCCACGCCAATGTGTAGGTTGCGTTTTCCCAATGTGCACTTGGCCTCCTCACTAACCCAGAGGCGTGTGTGAGTATAGCGTTGAACCGTGTCTCACCGCAAACCTCCAGAGGTGTTTGATTAGCGTGAAGTGTCGAGGGTTCAATCTCAGCAGCTTGTAAATTAGACAAAACCCAACGTTGAGCGCCCCATTAAAAGACGAGGCATCATCACGCCTGGTTAGCGCCGCTACGTCTTTCCTTATGCCAGGGACTTTACAGGTTTTTTTTTTTTTTTTTGCCATCAGAGACATATTTCAGAACCGTTCCATGACCGGAACCGATCCAGATCGGCTCCTTATTGGCTGCCTGCTCTCCGGTCTGCCAACCAAGCGAGGAGCAATAGAAGGCCAGAACAATGAGCTGGCTGCAGATCAGTGGGGGCTCCCTCGGCCTCTCCCAGACGCTACGTCTTATTTCCCTTTTGATTACTCACGCCTGCCCGATGAGCGGCACACTCGCACTCCTCTCCGTCTGCCTGCCTGCCTACAAAAAAAATCACAAAGACCTTCTTTTTGTAGGAGACTGGTTTTGATTTAAAGGCTGGAATGCCTTTGAGATAATGTTGCAGTGTTTTCTTGGCAGGGGCGTGATGGATGTGCGTTTGAGACGAAAGGCGAAAGGTTCGAGGGGGGGGGGGGTTTATGAGTGTGTTCATGATTCAGGTACGTTCAGGTATCGTTAACGCTATGTCTGAACATTGTGTGGTCGAGTGATTTATTTCAGTTTCCTCAGATGGCCTTCCAGGATCTCCCCATAAACAGCCTTTAAACGAGAAAATATTAGCGCTGGCACAAAAGTTCAAACCTTATTGCCACCCGAGCATGCAGATCGCACTGATGTGGGTTGGGTCCCCTTTGCCTGGCCCTCACTATAGCTCCCACCACTGCTGGTTACCCCCCCCCCCCCTCAAAGCCAAGCCAAATCAAACCAATTACAGTTTGTATTTCAAGAAAATTGGCGCAGGGCCGGAAAAGTAGGGGCATTTCCCAAAACCACAAGACGAACGCTTCCATGGCCGCTCTCTTAAACACGGGCCGACACGTCTCAGAAGACAAATCGCTTTGATTTAGCCTATACAAGTGTCCATCCAGGTGGATGTGTTCTCTACAGAGCACACACACTTCTTCTTCCTCTTCGTCTTCGTGTCCTCGACGTGTTCCTGCGTCGCTGCCGGTGAGTGAGATCGATGGCTCTTTGCTCTGCGGTGGTGTTTTGATGGATGGTTTTTAAGGGCTGCCTGCGTTTACGCTCAGGTCTGGATGTCCCGCTGAGAGCGGCCTGCCGGGAGGACACACTCCACAGCATGGCTGAATATGCCAAGACGTGTCCAGAGCCCATACCCCCCCCCCCCCCCCCCTTGGCTCGCTTCACCGCTGCAGCCCCTGCTGAGGTACGACGTGGTGCCTCGCAGAAAAAGCACACACCTGTAGCGTTTCGACTTCAAACCAGGTGGACGATTCTGCACATGCACACAATGAGCGTGTCTCTATGGCCCAAAGGCTTGGATCAGCGCTATAATTGCGATCCCTTGATCTGTGGCAGTCACCTTATTTTACCTCTCTCTTTCTCTGTCTCTCTCTCTGATCCTTCTAGCTGTCATCTTTTAGAACCCCCCCCCCCCGTCATTACCAGCCTCTGAATGTAAATGCTTCTTTTTCCTCTATAACCCATCTTCTCTGCTTCACGGGCAAAAACAAAGGGAGGACAAATCAAGGTGTCTCCCGTCCGTAGATCGACGCACCATTATTTTTCATTGATGCACACACACGCACACACACACACACACACACACCTACACACACTCAATGCTAGGCCTTTGTCCATGCAGGTGCATGCACATAAAACACACACACACAATCTGTTTACTTCACAGGCACACACCATAAAGAGCGTAAGTTGATCTCCCATTAAGGATGAAAACAAACCAGTGAGTGGGAGCTGTCCCCTGAGGAGGTCCACAGCTATAGTGGAACCATGGAACCATGGGAACTGGTTAGTGGAGGCCTGCGGGGAAGCCACGGCCAGACACTGGGGTGTGTAATACCACCACACACACACACACACACACACACACACGCACGCACGGAGCAGACAAGGCAGAAGCACCAGAGCAATGGCTTTTAGTTTGCTCACCTGTCTACTGTTGACGATCGCTGACACGTCATTGGGCGTCAGCATCAGCCTGATCAATCCCAACTCTGATTGGCCCAAACCGAAACCAATGCAGTTAAAGTCAAAGAAGCCCATAGAAAGCAGTGGGAACAGGAGAGGAGGGACGACGCGAGCTTTGAATGATTAATGTTCCCACATGACCCAAAACAGACTCGAGCAATCATCCTCATTTCACTCGCTGCATGCGTGCATGGGTGGAAAAAAAAAGCAAGGCAGAGAGGAAGACAGACAGCGTGTATGTGAACCTCCAATTCATCGTGTTCCCCTGCTTGAGCAGGAAGTGAACAGAGACCTGGTCCAGAGGGATCCCTGTTTCCCCATCTTGCCCTCCCCCCCCCTTACTCTGGACCCCACCGAGATCAGGGAGAGCCTGCCATGGTCTACGTACGCTCTGTGTCTACGTACGTGCACATGTGCATGCTAATTTCCTGTTTTATAGAGGAAGCGGCGTTCGTGTGTTTCAGATCGTTCAGATTTCTTCTGTGAGAAAACAGGAGAGAAGAAAAAACGAGTGCGTCGATTCTCATGAATCTGTATGGGAAGCAGGGAGCATTGTTTATGGGAAGTTTCCTTGTTTCTGGGAAGTTTCCCTGCTCGCTCAGTAAGTTTCACTCCACATGCAACGTGAAAAGGCAACGTGTAATATTTATTTATTTTGTCATTTCAAAATGGCAAAACACAACAAAGATTATTCTCTGATATAAAATGCTCTCTTTCTGTTCAGGAGCAAATCAAATTCAGGCCAGAACGGTTAGACACAGACGTTGTGTGGTTGTTACGCAACAACAAGAATTTAAATCCAAACCATTAGGGCTTTTAAATGAACGTTGGCTATTGTGGTCTTAGCCAGAATAGCCTCTAACCATTGTCTGGGCTACGGGTCCGTCCACCAGCAGCCTTTTGCTTTCTTATATAAATGGATAAAGGCCCCCTTCTGGCTTTGACTCGTCTGCTTTATAAAGGACGAGCCGGTTCAGCAGAAGATTGTTACGCTTATCAGCGCTGTCAGGAAACATCTTATCTGTAAGTATTTATTTTATTATTTTTAAACTTTGATTAAATATTTTTTGCAGCGTGGTTTTATTTTTCTTTAATGATAATTTCTGGAAATGTGGAATGGTTAATATGATAAATATTTTCCATCCTTGTCAGTGGTTTTTATGTTTTAACAAGAAAACACCGATCAAGTGTAAACCTAATATTTCAGACTGCAACTAACGGTTGCTTTTATTTGACACATTTATGCTTGGTATCCTCCATCACAAGCAAAGTGAGGTGGGAATACCGGAATACCGGAATGTTTCCATCCGGTCTATCCGACCTTCAGTTTAAAACCACTCAAAAACTGCTTCATATATTTCCAAGTGATGCCTTTGATATATTTTCCACTTCATTTTAAGTTGAATTCAGACTCGCTGTGTGAAAGAAATTCTGATTTATGTTGTAAAAATTAGAAATAAAATCATTGGTTATGAATGTTTCTTAATTTGTCCAACAAACCAGCCCAATTTTTTTTTTTTTTAATCATATCACAACAAATCCAATCCAGTCACACCAGCTCCATTACTGCAGCCGTTTTTGCAGTCTTTCATTTCATCTGAATTTTTCTGTTTTTTTTCTGATGCTCTGTTTTGACCTGAAAGTGAATTTCTTTCTGCGGGAGTCCGGTGGAAGTCCTCTGGGCCTCAGCGGGAACACAGTCCTCGCCCCGTGGACGGGCGCTCCTCTGTGGGAACTGGTCTAAGTGGTCTCTGTAGGGCCCAACGTGGATGAGAAACCACCTTCACTGGGATCCCTCAGACCTGGAACAGCCCTCTTCCTCTCTTGGTCTGCCTCCCCTGCCACGCCCTGCCAGCGAGGAGGCACCGGTTCCAGTGTGAGAATGGTTGCATCACAGCTCTCGTGGTTTCTTAGCCCCTGGCCCCTGTGTTTGTCAGTCAAACTGTGGGAATCCTGATTTTGGACGGCAGCCTCCGTTCCCACCAACAGTTTGGTTAGAAAATAGATTGTTCGTCATGGACTAGGCACCCAAACCGAACCGGTTCTAGCCCGCTCCTTCTCATGGGGGGGTGGGGGTGGGGGGGGGGGCAGTGGCTACAGAGGAGGCCCTAATGGGTTTCGTATGCAGGTACCGCAGAAGCGACGCGGGATACTGTGCTCATGAGAAATGAGAAGGTTCAATGATTCTGTCCTCGATCCAGAACACTCCCTCTTTCTCTCTCTCCTCTCTCCTGCTTCTGGATTGCACTCATTTGACCCGCCTCGCATTTAAACTCACAAACAGTCCATCGAATCCGTCTTTGTGATCATTGAAGGTGAAGCTGTGCTGCTAAAAGCTCTCCTCATTGTTTCAACACACGACATCAGACAGTGGACTGTTCATTAAAACAAATGGTTGGCTGCAGGGATTCTCATTGTTCCAGTTTCCCTTTGTGCCTCGGGCTCTCTTTGTTATACGCCCACTTAAAACGTTATATTCTACATCGTCCTGTGAACCAATCCTTCCTGACTTTGACTCCAACTGTATCCAGATGAGACGCCTCGTCCGGGAAAGTGTTTCCTTTCTTTCGCCAGAGAGTTACGATTTTCGGAAGAAGGAGCGGCGCAGCCAAAGCAGGGAGGAAGATGAAAAGGCAGCTTGTCTCATGTACATCCCAGACGAAGACAGATCCAGAGCCAGATGAGCGCTCCTCTGCTTGCACACATGTGGAGGACAGAGTCTCACAGACTATGTGAAGACAGCTGGAAAATTCCCTTGAGCCCAGTCTAATTGAAAGCGTCTCATCTTTTCTTTGTGCTTCCTGAGCGCTGGGGGATCAGCAGAGAGAGGGAGAGAGAGCGAGAGAGATGAGACCAGGAGGAAATAGTCAGGGATGTTTAGCATGGTGAAGATCTGTCATACGCTCACGGTGGCGTGGAGCTCAGGCTGCCTGGGTGGAGGTCAGTGTGAGATCTGTCAGCAGAGGATTGTGTCTCTGTGTGTTTGGAGACGCTTTGAGCGCCATGTTAATTGAATACAGTGTGTACCAAGGCTGTGTGTGTGTGTGTGCCTCCTGGAGCTTTGTTGTGCTGCCAACACTGCCCCCCCCCCCCCCCATAGAAGGCCCGATGCAGGCCCAGCAGCAGCCACACAGAAGGAGCAAAAGAACAGAGTGAGAAGAAGAAAGGATGAAAGAGGCGAGGAGTAAGCGGAGAGGAAAACAATCATTTGAAGAAGAGCAAGCATTTAGAAGCGAAAGCCCTTTCATGGTTACGAGTACAGGTGGCGCTAGTTTGTGAGGAATCGTCCGTATCGTGTTGCAGGTTAACCACGAGAAATCGGACCACCCCCATGAAGTAGCATCTCAGCCGCTCAATATTGCGGCTCTGCTTCAACTGGGCCGAACGGATGCCATCAGCACCGCATAAATTAACAACCACAGAGCGGGCCGGCATTCCAGACTTCTCCACAGTATTGTTTTTTTTTTTTTTTTTAAACTAGTGAGAACGTGCTGACGTGTTCGAACACGGAGGCCGGATTCCTGGCCTCAAAATCTGTTTCCTTGTTGAAAGCCCCGACCAACGAGAAGCGCTGGGCGGCCGCCATCGAGGGCTGCTGCACTAATGGAAGAGAGGAGGATAATTATTAAAGGAGGATGCTGGGAGCAAGCTGCCAACGGGCTGGTGATTCTGAGATGGAGTTCTTTGCTACGCTAGGATTGGCATGAAGATGGTGAACATTGCGATCAGATTGGGTTTCATGCTTTATGGGCAGGGGTCCCCAAACTACGGCCCGCGGGCCGGATCCGCACCCCTGCCATCGTCACACTTTTCCTACAAACTGGCTCCGGCCCTCCATCAGAGAAGGGAAAAGTGATGTGGCCCTCACAGGAAAAAGTTTGGGGACCCCTGCTTATGGGTGTCAAAACAGCTCCATAGCGCCCCCTAGGAAATTTAAAAAAAGCGGCCTCCACCTTGTATTTCACGTAGAAGAAGAACTTGGTGCGATGACCTAGATCCAAAAAGGAAGTCAGCCATTTTTAATTTAGGGTCTTTTTCAGTTTAAAGATGAGTTTAATAAACTCCTCTTAGAGATTATTGGTTCAAACCAACTTGAAATTTCTTCATTATAATTTCAACTCTCTCAAACATTTAAACTACTATATAGTGTAAAAGCAGTGGTACTAGTACATCCCAGAGCACAGTATTACTACTTTGTTCTAGAAAACCATAGCTACTAGTACTACAGACAAGAATGTAGAATAGAACTACAGTCTAGAACACAGCAGTACAAGTACAGTCCAGACATTGTAGTACTACTACAGTCTAGAACACAGTAGTACTGTACTACCACAATCTAAAAACATGTAGCACCACCAAAGTCTAGAATATGGTAGAACCACTTCTGTCTGCAACACAGTAGTGCTAGTAAAGTCCAGAACATTGTAGTACCACTACAATCTAGTACAGGGGTGGGCAAACATTTTGACTCGCGGGCCACAATAGGTTCTAAAATTTGACGGAGGGGCCGGACCGAGAACAGATGGATGGAGTGTTTGTGTGAGCTAATACTGTGAGGGTCATGTGGCTGCACTGGCTGATTGGCCTACGACTCACACCTGTTTGCTGCCTCTCATCCCAGACACACCTGAGGCTGATTACGACCGGCCTTCATAAGCCCTGCTCCGCCCGCTGTTCCCAGTCGGACTATTTTTCATGGATTGCGTCCCTGCGTACAGAATGTCTTTCTGCTGCTCCTCATCCCTGGGATCTGCCTTTGTTAGAGTTTTGTATTTTGAGCTTGCTTATTTGGTTTGTTCTTTTGGCTGTGTCTTTTTGTTTAACAAGATACTTTCGTTGGGCTCCAGCCACCCCGTAACCCGTGCGCAGCTCCGGGATAGTGACTCGGCTGATGAACATTCCAGTAAAGCTTATAGTCACGTTTGTACTGTCTCCGTCCTCTGTTTCTTGGGGTCCTCTCGCACCAGTCCGCAACAAATATAAATGACACATGAAAGCTATTGCATTAAAGGATTTGGCCTTTTACAGGTAGCATTACAGGGAAAGGGTCAAATGAATGAGGTTTAATTATAATACAATTTTATTTAATGATATGATTTGGGCAAGTTTGGCGGGCCGGATTAAAAAGACCAACGGGCCGCATATGGCCCCCGGGCCTGGGTTTGCCCATGCCTGATCTAGTACCTAGTAGTACTACTGCAGTCCAGACATTGTAGTACTACTACAGTCTAGAACACAATAGTACTACTACAGTCCCGAACACAGTAGTACTACTACAGTCCAGAACGCAGGAGTAGTACAGTCCAGAACACAGTATGAGCTAACGTTGTCGTCTTTATACGTGCGTGTCCGTAGCGACGACAACGTCTTCTTGTTCAAATAAACAGCATGAAGGACGACAAAGGCCAGACAAATGGTTTTTTTAATTAAAATGATTTAAAAACTACATCATCCGCAAACTTTACAAGCACTCAGTACGGAAGCAGTGACATTAACATACGTAGATGAGATTCTTAAATTAACATATCAGTTTCAGATGTACATGCTTTGAGCATAAAGAGAAATGAAAGGCGCAGGATTAATGAACAGTTTTGGTATATGGGAAAAAAAAGAGGAAATGGGCATCTTGCAAAAAGAAAACAAAGGTAAAAAGTAACGTTGTGCTCTTTAATCCCATATACAATAAAATAAAGCTCACTCGTACATTTTTGACTTTCTAGCTTTGCATTAAGAACGATGGTAAAGATCAAGACATAAATCACTTTCTTAACAGTATTACAGGCAGTTGTGAAGATCTTTGGTTTTTTTGGAAGGAACCACACAAATACATGTTTGGTTTTTCTAGCTGCATAATATTTTTTTTTTGCCTATAATAAAGTAAGGCCATCTACAGTAAAAAAAAAAAAAAGGCTCCAAAGGAAAAAATAGGAATAAGGCAAATCTTCAAAATACCTTGCATATTTTATTTTATTTTTTAAACCTGAGCTGCAAATGCTAGCCTTTTTTTTTTTGATCACTATTCACTTTGAAATGAAATCTCACTTTTATAGCAACTAAATATACCCATCTTGCAGAGTCAAGGCTCGTGGAAGGCTTCTCTTTATAGACTCGAGTCACCTGATATCTGCCTTCACACAGCTCATACTCAGATGCTCTCTGCAGGTGTGTGACATATTGCTGGAGCCGTGAGCCCTTGACACTGATGATCAGTAAATTAGACCAGAAAAAGACAGAATCAGGGCCATAAAACCTTCAAAGCACTCACTGATTGTACAGAACAAAGGGACATGTGCACAACAAGGGAAGTTTTTTTTTTTTTTAATGACTGCCCTTGGTGTTTGTAAGAAGATACCACTCTGACCCCACCTCCTGCCTCTGTTCCTTCATCCTCACACTCTTCTTCCTCCAGGGATAGACGTTCTAGACTCGCATGTGTACCTGCCTTATAGTCCGCACATCAGGAAATCCCTGACTGCATTTGAAGGAATCATTAAAAGGATTTCTTAAAGCACATTGAGCAAAATGCTGTGAAGGAATTGTGTTAATATTTAGTTTGGCAGAGTTTGAGCGAGGTTATTTGTTAGAACATAACCAACAAAGAGAAATGGAGGTTCAAACATAGTGCAAAAAAAAAATTATGAATGTCTTATTTGGTGCTGGAAGGCAATTGGAAAATGTTTCAAAGATTTTGGCTCGAGATACACCGTCTCGTCTGCCTGGGCGTTGTTCATAAGGAATAAAGGTTTTTAGTGCATCAAAGCTACAATGGAAGACAAAATAATTACATTAAAGGTTTTGTTTTTATAATTTAGGAGCAATATATTACACAAATCCAAAATTTATACTTAACAACAAAATACGCTATATATACATATATACGGTTTGTGTGTATATACTGTATATATATATATATATATTTATCAAGGAAAGGGACAGAGAAATGCTTAAGGATTTGGTATAAGCGGACATTTCTTCACAATTTGGCTCAAATAAATATCAAAAAGTAAAAACTTTTTTTTTAAACAAGGGCTTGGATAAGAAATCAACAGAAACAGTGAAGATCAGACACAGCAGGACCCAAATATTCCTGCTAAAGAAAGCAATAACCCCCCCCACTGTGTTCGTCCTTTACATTCCTTATCAGCCACTGTCCCGGTGACGCAGCAGAGGAGAATGCATTTCCTAAACACGAGCCATGATGGATAAAATGCTTTTTCCTGTCTGGGGCTGTGTTGAAGCATCACACTTGCACACCCCACACACATAAGGCTGATGTGTCCGTTTGGGTAATAAATTAGGCAACGAGGTACTGCATAAGCACCGTGAGCGCGAGTCAAACAGCTCGAGAGGCAACTGTTTCCACAAAAGTTATAAGAGACGTGGACGGGACGGGTCGCTACAGCAGCGCAGCGACGTCGGAGTCGCTCTGGGAGCGAGCCTCTGGTCCGACTGTGGTTTTCAGTTCATCCACCGCTCTGACTGCTACCGACATTGTCCTTTGTCTTTGGCGATCACCGGTTAGCACCAGACAGGTAATCCTGAAAGGTTTACGCCGGCTTCTCTGGTTTGACCCTCGCATCTATTTACAATTTTAAGCCCGATATAATCTCAACCTTTTTTTTTTTGGCTTTGCTATTCGTTTGGGAGTACGTGGTTGTAGCACAGTGCAGGAGTCCGCCCGAAATGTACAAAATACGTAGAGAGTCTTGGGAGAGTCGGGTGAAAGCGAGTGCAGGAGAAATGAAAGACAAACATGCAGCATTTCTCTCTTTTTTTGGTTTGTTGTTTTTCTGTCAGTGTTCATTTTTTGTTGTTGTTGTTGTTCATCATCCCACTTAATTTCCACCCCTCCGTTCTCCGCACCCTTCAGCTGTCACGCTGCCCGTCAGTCAATAAGGCCTCCAGACGGACTCATCCAGGCGGCCCGAGGCGCTCATGGTGGTGGGGGAGTTGCTGTGGCTGCCGTCGGCCTCCACGCCCTCGCTCTGGGCGTTGAGGCCCGGATTCATCAGGCTGTTGGTCCCGCCGGCGCCCGTGGCCCCCGAGCAGGACAGCAGGCGTGTCGGGGAGCGCTCGCCTCCAGTGTTCCCCGGCGCCACCATGGAGAACTGGTAGGATCCAGACCCTGTGCCGTAATACAGGTAGGAGTTGGACTGGAAGTTCTGCGTTTGGTTGTTTGAGTAAGGGGGTGGCAGGTAGGTGTGGTATCTGGTGGACGCCGACATGCTGAGGCCGCTGATGCCGGTGCTCGGGGTGTTGGCGGAATACGGGAAGGCACCGGGGTAGTGCATCCGAGGGTCTGAGAAGCGAGGATCGGTCAGCGGAGAGAGAGATGGAAAGGAGGTCCGCTGCTGGAAGAGGTCTGTAGTCCCTGTTGGAAGAAGCAAAGAGCCAAACGGTTGGAAAGACTCAACTCAAAGTGAACCAAAACGGCTTTCTACTCTGAAGACCGACCCCCCCCCCCCCCCCCCCCAGTTCAGAGCTCGGATTCCCTCTGATATGACCGTCTGTGGAACTGCTAGAAATAATGAGCTGAGACATTCAAACACTGACAAGCACATCAGCCTACAGCCCCATGCACAAGAGCCAAGTTATGGAAAGACGTCCTGCGACTCCTTCAAACGGAGATGAACACACAGTATTATGTCTTCCTACGAGCAATGAAACGCATCATTGTCAGTGCGGGGGCGGGGGGGGGGGGCGGTGCCTCTTATAAACACAGACAGGTTTGATGCGCTGTTGTGCAGCTCATCATAAATCATACTTAGATGACAGGAGCAGGCAGTCACAATTAGAGACAGACATGAAAGGTAAGAAGGAAGGAAGGGAGGGAAACAAAGAAGAAGAAGAAACGGTGTTTCTGTGTGAATATCGTAGAATATCGTAGAAAAATATTGTTCAGGTGTTTAACGTCTCCAAACATTGGGGGGGGGGGGCGACTTAGCGACTTAAGTCGAACACCATGTCGTCCCCTCTCATTTAACTGAGCTGTGTCCTACGCCCTGAGCCTCACGACACCATTCTCAGCGCTTGTAGTCCAATTTAAAAGGTCAGTTTTGCGCGAAGTACAAAGCGCTCTCTCTCTCTCTCTCTTTGTTTCACTGTCTGTTGAATCGCACCCTACCATCATCGCTGCTTTATATTTGTCATTTAGAGACTTGCCCGACGAGTCGAGCACGTTGAGTCTCAAGCTGTTTTATAATCAAGTATACCACGATACTGGAAGAAGATAAGGTGGCCAGCGGCCAGGCTGAAAGCGCCGTAGACGCCCTCAACCTGGTTGTGTGCCACACAACGACGACTGGGCGAGTTCCTCATGCTTGTAGTCGATACACAGGACGCTCCGAACACCCTTGCCGTTCACACACACAAACTCAAGTCCATGGCTATTTGTTGGTCTGCGTGGATCCAAAGTGCCCACATGACTACAAGTGTAAAATGTGGATTTGGATGGCAGAGAAAAGAGAGCCTGTATTTGTCTAATAGCAAGCGCTTGCACGCCACAGCCCTGGGGGGGGGGGGGGGGGGGGGATGCCAATGCTGCGTGCCACAGCACAGACTTGTTGAAATGTCTTTTCCCTATGTGTGGAGAACTGGGTCCATTTTCAACAACAACAAAAAAAAGAAGCTCTTTTGCAATTTCCATGGCCTTAACCCTAACCCTATGGTATTTTTTTATTTTTAAACAAAAGATTTCTGCTGTTGAGTTGTTCTTCTATTTGGAATGAGTTTGGTGTTGGTGGTAGTGGCAGTGAGGGGGGGGGGGCTGTTTCTTTTTCCAGACACTGGAGTTGGGCTGCATATCTGATTTCATACAAGGAAAACTCAAGCCTTCAGCTGCTGTTGATTCGGGCGAAGTGGAGTCGGCGCGCTAATTCCTATCGGACTCCCAAAGCCTCCTCTCTCTCTCTCTCTCCCTGCTCAATTTAGGCTTCAGGGTGAGGCTTGGGACTTGATGGCCCTTGCTGCTGTGGCCCAGTCTGCACATGATTGCCCAATTGGAGTCGGTGGAAACATGTTGGCTGAGCTGCGGTTGGGGATTGGGCCCTGTGTTCTGTCAGGGGAAACTGGACTGGACAGTTATCACAACACCTTAATGGGACTCGTGCAGGACGGGGGGGGCCTGGAGACGCCTGCTCCCACATTAAATGCTCCACAGGAGAGCAGCTCCCTCTGGAGGAGAGGGCCTCCACAAACATTTGTGCATCAGAGAAGCAAAGTTTTGCAGCTTTTTTCCTCTATCTTTACCAAGTTGCTTACTTCACCCCCCCCCCCCCCCCCCCACCCAGTATAAGTACAGGCTGCTCCGTTGCGGCTGTGGTAACCGTGGTGTGTCTTTGGCAGAGATGGTCTTCCTAGCTGGGTCTACTGGTAGCTGCCTGTAACCACACGTGATCTCCATTAGGCTCATCTGAAACATGTTGACTAAATTGCAGGGACAGGAGAGGGGACGGACCCCAGAGGGCTCGCTGGCACAGCCCGCTTGTCTGTGATGTTCCCAGTCTATGAAGCGGGTAGCGGGAATCAAGGGCTTTTACAGAGAACATTCCAGCCCCGTCTTTCCTCCTCGAGCTTTGAAGCATGAGCCACGTTCTTATTTAATCCAGTAACACCAAGGGTGGAGTCTTCCTCCTTTCTGCTCAGCTCAAAAAGTCCACTAGTCCACAGTCAAGCGTGCAACCCAGATATGACAGGGAGGTTTGTCTCATTTGCGTCAGGAAGAGAAACTGATTTTGCTTGTTAACATAAGGACAAGTTTGAGGCGGTCATGTCTACGTGTGTACTTGTGCGCAGCGCTGTGTGTGTGTGTGTGTGTGTGTGTGTCCACATGTGGTGGCTGGTGATGGAGAGATGCAAATCCAGGCGCTCACCTGTGAAATGTTTACTCAGGCTTGATGCAAACTGTGACGGCCAGCGCTCAGGGAATGGTGTCCCAGGCAAATCAGTGGAGGGAAGGGAAGACCGGAGAGACGCTGGTCCAGCTACACGAGACGCTCATCTCATCTTCTCCCCTCACATCATCGCTAAAGACACATTTCTGCCCTGCAACTCCTTCCAGATGTGGAGAGGTTCTGTTTCATTCCCAGACTCTACTGTCTCTGAGTAGTTTTAACAAAGCGGATGCCATAAGGACGAGCAGCCCCCGCAGATAACAGGGCAACGTAACACCGGGGGGGGGGGGGGGGGCAGATTTGCTGCTGTCCAGGCCAAAGAATAGGAGACCCAAATGAACACAAATGATCTCCAGGTGTTGTTTTAAGGCAGCGGGCCTTTGGGGCCGGCGCATCATGCCGAATGCAAATGATAATCACCTCTGCGCCACGGTCAACTGCCCCAAAGCCTCGTCCACGTTGAGCACTTTGGTCATGTGAGCAAAGAGGACTTTGCATGTCTCCAAGTTGTGACACACAATGCAAGCAACAATAAAGGAAGTCTGTGATTGCAGAAAACCGGATATTTTTCCTAACGTGTTGACAAAGAAGGTGACGTGTGTTCATGTTGTATTATGTATATATACAGTACATGTATATATACGTGTGTGTGTAAAGCCGCAGATGTGGGCTAATGGTTGTTAATCGCTGGACCGCGTAGTGCTAGTGTAAAGATAAAAGCCTGTGACCTCATTATAATTTATGACATATTACTGAATCTACTTGATGATTTTAGTTCTCTTGGTATTTACAACCTCATTTTCGCAGGCTGTAAAAAATGCCTTGCACGATCAGTAGTGATCAGTCACTTTAGGATTGTGTTAAATCTGCGGCGTAGAAAAAGAAAATTCCTCCTTCCGTGCATGCGTGCCAGAATGTGTGTCCACGATTGGATTGCTCAGCGTGTTTTACGTGGCGGTCTCTGGGTAGAGGACGGGTATAGGAGACCGAACGGATTGTTGGACGGCATTGACAAGCACCAAATCTCCAAGAAAGAAATGAAAGGGAGAGGGAGTGGAACAAGGCAAGGCTGGGTGGCGGAGTTCTAGGAATGTTGTGGGGTGCAATTGGACCCTGCGGGCAAAAAAATGAAACACTCCGAAACCGACACAACAAATGACACATCCTACTCCTCTTCCTCACCTTTGTTGTCTTCAGTCATGGAGTACAGTAATTAAAATAATTTCAACAATATGTCATTTGAAGGGCGTGGACTTTCTTTTGTATTCCAGAGCACCTCCTTTATCTCCTCTGTTTTTTCAATACCGGTTTTCTCACTCTTACCGTAATAATTAAGGCAGACAATGACATGGTTCTGCACGCTGCAGTGATTCTGTCTCCGCAAACTAACAAACACCGTTGACAAGAGTAAATGCTCTTGTTAGCATACGCAGAGGCGTTGATCTAGGGCTCTGAATGAGGAAAGGAAAGAAGAAGGGGAAATCTATGCTACACAGGTGCATTTGGGAAAGCAAAATGTCTCACCTGGCCATGGTCTCAGGTCCTCTTCCACCTTACATGTTTTTCAGAGTCGGGGTGTCCATCTGCTCCTGCCACAGGGCTGGTGAGAAACACAATTTTGAAATCACGTTAACACTAGACATGGAATTCTTAGAAGTCAAGTCTAAAGCAGGCTCCAAAACAACAGTTCCTGAAAGACTTGCCAAAGCGGTCCTGACACCTGGCAGTTAGGAGATGTGTCTTCCTGTCACAGGTTGGGGCTTTGCTGAATCAGCAGCAAAAGATTGGGACGAGGAGGGGTCGATTTCTCACCAGAGTGAGACCAGGCATTGGAAAAAAAAAACATGCTTGATGGGTGTGCACGGTGAGATATTTTTGGTGTCTTTTCAGGCGAGACGCTGAAGGGGGCTTGCGAGAGGACACTCGCTAGGCTGACCCGCCAAGCTGTCAGGAGGCAGAGGCGGGTTTGGAGACCTGCTGGCTCAATGCGTGGGACTCTGCTTCACACTCCACGTCCATACCGCTCCTTTTGGTGGTTCCACCAAAAGGAGCTGTTTGCTTTAGGTCTGAGCTTGTACAGTCGATACGTGACGGCTTGCACAGAGCCCTGCAGGGAACTCTAGCCTGCATGCCTCTAAACCAGGGGTCCCCAAACTACGGCCCGCGGGCCGGATCCGGCCCATTTCCACATTTGGCCTGGCCCCCCTGAACAATACCAGAGACCCAAAATAAAGTGACGTCGTACTGGATTCAAAACCAGTGCCTCTGGTCTAAAGTCAACAATGCTACTGTCTATTTATCCTAACGCTTGATAGGGTAAAATCTAGGTGGTGTAGTGGGTGGTGCACTTGACTCCCTGCCAGGGGAGCCTGGGTTCGAAACCGAGGTGTGCAGCATTCGGGTTTTCTACAATAATTTGAGGTTTGTTGTTTGCTCCTCTGCAGCTGTATTGGATCAGCTGATTGATCCAGTCGTTCTTCGCCTCTGCACTTCCTGATAGTGCTGGAGAGAGACTGAGTTTGGGTGTGAGAGGCATTGCGTGTGTGACACTCCATTCACGTCACTGTGTGTAGTTGTGATGGTGAGATGAAGCCTAAACTACAGCCTGCCTCCGCATTCGGCCCCTAAATGTTTTGGCACCCCTGCCATCGTCACACTTTTCCTGTACAAACTGACCCCGGCCCTCCATCAGAGAAGGGAAAAGTGATGTGGCCCTCACAGGAAAAGGTTTGGGGACCCCTGCTCTAAACAATTGCATGCATTGTTAAAAACATCATCATAAATACAGACACCTGCATTCTGCACAACTAAACGTCTGGTTTCTGTCAGCAGCAGATGACCGTGTGGCATCCCAACGAGATACCGCAATGTAGTAAACTCCTACCCTCCTGTGGTGGCAATTAGGGAAGGGAGGGGGGGATCATGTTGGACAATTCACCTATAGCTGCACTGAGTTTAACATGTGTTAAACCTGCGTTTCCTCTCGAGCTCCTCCACTTCCTCTGCCAAGGCCCAAATCAGCACTCAGTCACCGAGAGGTCCTGCACCGCGCCTCACAATGGCAAATTCTTACGCATAAATGGCCTTATTCAGAAAGACTTCCAAGCAGCTGGTGCGATTCGCTCAAGAAAATAAACATTCCCTTCAAATATTTTGATTGGCCAGCAGACAACGTCAATACCAGGGGCACAGATTTACCCCTGTTAATAAGAGGACCAACCCCCCCCGTTGGGCGGAGCTGAGGAGCAGGGAAGGCTGGGGCTGGAAATGGGAAGAAGCAGTGGCTGCGTCACCAATAAGAAGCCTTGGAGCGGTGCCAGAGCATAGTTTGGGTGGAAGGACGCAAATAAACGCATGCCCTGCTTTTGAAGTGCACGCGTAGATGAAAGCAGCGGCCGAGGGGACGTTTTTGAGCCAAGATGGCATCCGTCCTCGTGACTCCCGGATCCAGCGACGCCTCTGAGACATGCAATGCGCCTGGCGAAATGAAGCGTGTCATTGAGAAACAGTGAATGCCGGTCCTTGTGCTGGCTTCCTGTTTCGCTTAGGCCTTAGGCGTCGCAACGGGGAGAGAATGTGAGCGAGCGAGCGAGAGAGAAATAAAGACGCCAGCGAGGGAAGGAGAGAGAAAGAGGCCGTGTTAGAGAGGGGAGGAACACGGCCTTGGCTCAGCTATGTGGGACATTTGATATGTCTTTTGAGCCCTCACTTATAATGTGAGCAAAAACAAACACATGGGCTGAAAAATCCTATGTTCTCTTTGAGAGCTCGCGGGTCCTCCCACCATTTCCCTCGCCCCAGACTCAATAGAGACTGTTCATGGCACACATGCAGTTTCTGTAATTGCTGAAATGTAGAACGCAGTTTGGCTCTGATGTGAAATTATAACTTACACAAAGAGTTGAGTCTGGTAAAAAAAAAAAAAGAAGACAGCTTGCTCGCAGTTCTCTTTTTCGTTTTGTTCTTTTTTTAAACAAACCGGAAAATTCTTTTTTTTTTGGAGGAAAACAATATTTTATATTTGAATTATTCATGTCAGGGCCACCAAAACAAAAAAAAAGAAGGGAATAACCACAAATGAAACTCGGGCTCTTAACAAATGGACTCCACGGCGGCCATTGGCATATTATGTAAATAGTGGCACACAGAACAGAAGTAAAACACGGTCTAAAGGGCTGATGCAGATTCCTGCTCGTTTTGGTTGCATTGGCCTCTGAGGGCCAACTTCCTGCTTGGGTTTGGCAGAAATCTGCACGAAATCCAACTGGCGTGACGGCTCCGCTCAAAAGTCCACACCACGGCAACCTGACGGCGCTAATTTCCTGTCCCGCTCTTGCTTTTAATTGGCTGATCATGTCACTGGATGTGCGAATTAGTGTGAGTCCTCCTGCCCGCAGCAGTAGCGGAGCGCCGCCTCAAACCTAGGGTGGGTGGGTGGGGGGGCCCAGGCCGGCGTGTTTATGTGGAGTAAACAGTGTGGTCGCTGTGGACGGGGCGGGAGGGGCAGGGGCCGCGTCGGGCTGGTCCGCCATCAAACGGGACTTTCTGGAGTTAGGTCCAGAGGCCGCAGCTGAAAAGCTGCTGGACAATGCGAGCAAAGCAGGTGTGTGTGTGTGTGTGTGCAGGTCGAGCGGCCGGAAGTCAGAGGCACCATGAACGCATCACACGCTAGAATTTACAGGGAAATAAAATACATGCTGTGTTATTTCTGCAAGATCTCCATATTCAGACGTAGAGGACACACACTCATGCACACACACACACACACTGAAGGTGCTGAGGGCTTGAGTTGACAGCGGAACGCTATGTTACCATCTGATATTCATCTTCAGAGAGGAACACACAGGTGTTGGAACAAATATCTAGGTAAATGATACCCTCTCAAACGTGCCAGGATTTTTTCTTCTTTCTTTTTTTGTATGGTTAAATTGCTTCTGTATTTATCCCCCCCCCCCCCCCCCCCATATTGACACCACCTGCTCTTTGACTGTTAAAACACTTTTAAGTTGAAAGGGATGCTTTTGTCTTTCCTGTTTTGTTTTTTTTGTCGGTTGGAGTTTTTGCCCAGTGGGCCTGTTCACGTTTGTCTACATGCCAAATAGAAAAAAGTAAAAAAAAAAAATGAAGTCAGTTTACAACTTTGCACCTTGGGAGGGAAAACAAAACAAAATCTAATCCTTCTATGCCCTGTTATGATTAGACGCAGAGGACGAGCCGCCACCCACAGACGCATTATAGCATATCTCCACACACGCCTCACTTTGAGGTTTTGAGAACCAGAGTAACAGTTTAGCGCTGGCTTGTTTGAATTCAGATACGCTCGACTGCACTAGTCGAACCACACACGCCCTCCGCCCTGGCTGAGAATCATTCCACATGTCTAGCGAGCTTACCTGTAGAACAAAACAAGCAGTGAACGCAACGCCTGCCAACGTACGGGAATCCTGTCGCTGCATGCACCGTAATGAGCTCTTAATTACCCCGTCTGTCTGGGACGCTAACAGAACTTGCAACACTGGCAGAGGATCGTGTTTGTGAGCGTGCGCTTTCTATTTGTGCCTATGGCGCAATTGCCAGTGTGTGTGTGTGTGTGAGAGAGATTTAAGAATCCAGGTTAGCGTTGAGCAGATGTCTGGAGACGCGTCCTGTTGACACGAAAACTGAGACAGTGTTTCATAGCTCAGACAACAAAATGAAGCAAGGAGGCTTTAGGAGGAGATGACACTATTTTCTTATTTGGTTGCTTTCAAGGGGGGTGGGGGGGATGCAACGTTTCAGGCACGGCACGGATAGTGGAAAACATCTTTTGAAACAACCAGACGGGAATCCATTAATTATGACGTGTTGACGGCGATCTGTCACTCGGCAAACCTCAAACAACAGACCCCGGGATTAAAAGTATCTGCAAAATACACCGGCGTCTGGCAGAAGCAGAGTGATGTGTGTGCTGTTGATACTTAACCCTGTGTCTCTGAACGGGGGGGGGTCTAAAACAACAAGCCTACTTTTTTAATGCTGCAGCTCCGTGCGTGATACGGGACGGGGAGCGTTCCAGGTCCGCAGGTACGCCGCTTCCCTGGCCTATTTCTTAATTGTTTTACCACACTTGCCCCGCAGTATGATGGCAATACCACAGATTAAGGTGTGTGGTTTTAACAGCCCTTCTCCTTGTCTGCTTCACACACACACACGCACACACACACTTCTTACAGATGGCCTCCAGTCACTGGCAGCTGTAACATGGAGCTCAAGGCCTTCACCCTCTGACTGTTCCAGCCGATGTTAATGTGTTGTGTCTGCTCGCAGTATTTGTTCTGTACATGTGTGTGTCGCAACATCGCAGCCCTTTGAAGCCTGACAAGCCCATGACGCCTCTAATTCGTGCACTAATTCCCGTGTGAGGCAGACGAGCAGCTCTTCATCCGCCGTCTCGACGAGGCCTCCACGCCTCTCTCTGCCGGCCCGGAGTCTCTTCTCCGGGGGTAAGCTCAGCCGTGGGTGGGCGGCGGGGGTGGGGGTGGGGGGGCAACCTCTAAAGCATCAGGAAATGATCATCGCACCGGTTGACTCGTGTTGAAGTTCCACTTCGGCCTAAACGGGTCAGTGCCTTTTTACGAAAATGGCTGACACGCGTTTTCGCTCGTACACGCTGTGCGAGAGAACATAATCGACACCAGCAACAAGTACGGACACAGGAGAGCAGCACGAGACGCCCGGCGTCCCCCCCCCCCCCAGTCAGCCGCTAGATAGGCCCACGCCGGTGACTCAGTGCTGGCTAAGCTGAGCACAAGGCCAAACACCGTGTGTGTGGCTGTGATACACACCGATGGATTTCCTCCCACACATGGCGCACGGCTTCCCAAACAAGCCCCTCCCGTGCACAGCAACATGCCGATGCACACGTAATGAGATTCATTAGCAGAGCATGAGAACCAGGGAGTGGGTGGGAGAGGAGGAGTGTGTGTGTGTGTGTGTTTGGTCTGCATGGCACCCTGTTAAAAAGGCTCTGACAGACGGCGAGAGCGAACACGCATCCTCCATCCCACACACGGATGAACCTACCTACCCGTTCTCCTCCCCCACATCACCTCAGTTTGAATCTCTACCCCCCCGTCCACCCCGCCCCCGCACATTTGACCAGTCTGAGTGTGACGTGATTGCCAAGGTAACGGGCTGATGTTCCATTCCTGAGGCTGTAGCGTGCGGCGTGTGGAGATCAGGTTCAGCGCAGGCCAAGCTCTGCTGGCATCGCCCACCTTGCCACCTGGCCACAGACTCACCCCCCCCCCCCCCCCCCCCCCCCCCCCTCACCGAGCCCACCAACGCAGGGCGTCCGGGGACAGGAGTGACACAGGCTTCCCCAGCAGGAAGCTCTTGTCTCGCCGTAATGTCCGATTTGTAGTCGACCTCTGGCCTGAGGATGCTTGTTTTCATCCACGGTGCTATTTACATCTGGGGGGGGGGGGCAGTGCATGGTCCTTACCTTGCGTGCTGCCGAGGTGGCTCTGATGGATGGGGCGGGGATTGTTGTTCACTGGGCCTATCCTCATGCTCCGCTGGTAGCGCTCGATCTCCGACAGCCTGTCTGAGAACTGCATCTTCTGGGGGTCTTCCATCTTCACCCTGTGTCCTGCAGCAGCGACAGAGAGACAGAGAGAGGCGTTAATGAGCCGCCTATCGGACTACATATTTTCACAATCGTGCCAAAAATAGCAGGCAGTTTGACACGTCCCCGAAAAACTGCCGCAATTAGTGCCAAATCGACTTTGACTGCATGCTGAGTCACAAAGAATGAAATTACTACGAGGAGGCCAAGACAAAATATTATTATTTTTGTGCATTTTATCAGACCTTGACACGCATTGGCTAGACGCTAAAGTGTTACCCAAGCTGCACCTGCTGCGGTGTCGTCCACGGCTAACACAGATAACGCGCTGGTTGAAACCGACACCTTGAGGAACGCCGTTTTCCCTGAACCGAACCTCAAATGGAATAAATAATAAACAATCGCCCTTTATTTTACACACGTCAAGTTATCTTTGCTCAGATTGCTTAAAAACAAGATAAAATGGGTACCCGATAACCCCCCCCCCCCCCCCCCCTGATAAACACCCACCCACACACGCATTCAGATCTGACTGACACAGCACTTAGTCAGACGGCAACACCCTGACACGCCGCCCAGACCATGTAGTCATCAGTTTAAAATAACAAGAATAGAAAAACCAGAGAAGGACAGAAGATTTATTTGGTGTGTCTCTTTAATCCAGACCTGGAACAGTAAGCAGCACACTTAAGCGCCACCATCACTTAGATGTCCCGTCCGGGAGACGGTAACCTCTGGTCAGGCCTTTTACAGGAGACACACACACACACACACGTATGTGCACATGCTTTACGTGCGAACACGCCTTAAATGTCAGACGTCAGTCCGGATGAGGCTGCGCTCTAATGGGAGGAAGACATTTTAATGTAACTATCAATGCACCAAAACCGTGTGTTGAACCGGTACGTATACATTCTGTGGTTTTCTCCCTGGCATCTCTACAGAGCAGCCTAATGTGAAGTAATGGCTGGATTTGAATATTTTATCACTATATAAAGGGGGCAAGGCAGACGGACCAATATAGATTTTGCCCGTCCTTTCTCTTCACTGACCCATGGGCAATATATCTTCCCTTTGTGGCTGACCCATGGGTAAAGTTTCCTCTCGTTTACCGCTCTGTCCATTTGTTTGTGCCCACCGCCTCCCCTCCGTCCTCTCTTTACGAACTATATAGAAAACATCCAGCATTGAGGACTTCCGGCGCGAGCGCAAAATGAATGAGCTGTTTCTGATGCTCCGATTGGCCGGGGGCTGTCCAAAGTCAGAATGTTCTCACGCAATATTCTGGTGCAATTTTTATTTTTGCGCCAACTGGTCAACAGTTGTGTTGCGTTTTTACATCTGTGAGGAAGAGCGTGACTCATTTGTGACTCGGTCTGAGCGGAGAGAGCGGTTCCGTTGCTGCAATCGAAATGTTTGTTTCCTGAAGGACGGAGATGTTGGACTGCAGCGGAAAGTAACAGTGTGTGTGTGTGTGTGTGTGTGTGACAGAGATTCCACCCCCCCCCCCCCCCCCCCACCACCAACTTGCTCCGTGCCGTTACTGCAGGAACATATCCCGGGCAGCGTACACAGAGCCACACACGCTCAGCGAGATCTTTTTTATTCACACTCACACTCTTTAAACTGTGATGGAAGGAATGAAGGTCTGCGTTCTCACTCTATCTCTCTCTCTCCTCTCCCCTCTCTCTCTCTCACACACACACAGACAGCGCCAGCTCCAGGCTCCATCGCCCACATAGACACTGTGGCTACTGTCTACTCCGAGCCAAAGCAGGGGTGGCCGGGGGGGGGGGGAAGCAGCCATCCAAATATAGCCCCTATATGTGTCCTTGTGTAGTTATTAAGAGATTTACACCACCTCAAACGGCTGAGGTCAGGGAAATGATACATCCCACCACTCTGGTTGGAAAACAGGCAGACGGCAGGAGGAAAAAGAAATGATTATTGGTCAGTTTGGTGTGGCCAGTGTTGGTCTGAGATGAATCGGCTGGACTTTTATGGATGAAAGTGATCATTGAGCCGCCCGCTACAACACACACACCGGAGCCGGGCGGTGGGCCCCGGTTCCAGCTGGCTGGGGCGCCCTTCATTTGGCGACACACTGTTCAGAGCTTCCAGCAGTGGGGGGGGGGGGGGGTAGTGGGCTGAGAGGGCGACTTTTTGGGGGGGGGGGGCAGCGTTAAAGCAGGGCCTGGAGCTCATTTAGCCCGGACCCACAGTTGCTGTTAACACCACTTATCAACGGGGAGGTGCCTCAAGATCCCCTCTACCCCTGGCTTTGCGTCTCTCACAATATTCTAACATTTTCAGGCACTTTTTAAACTAAAGCTTTTTTTTTCCACATCACTTTCATAACTTTATCATGACTGACTGGTGATCGCAACAAGGCTCTGCGCTTTATTCCACTCTACGTGCATTCTGTGATGAATAAAGTGTAAAGGCTTTGACATGTTTTACTCAATGAAATGGAATCATTTATTATTATCCCCCCATTTTACGTGTGTAGTTGTGGATTCAGAGATAAACATTTATTTGTGTGTAAACGTGATCATTGTGGCCGGGCTGACCCCCCCCGCCCCGTTCTGTCCACCGACATTTGACTTCTACTCTGCAGGTCCGGGGGGCCAGAGGGGTGCCGGCTCTCCACGCCGGCCCCCTTTTCAGAAGGGTTTCTGTGGTCAGATGAATATTTAATGTGTCAGGGTGCACTTAGGAGAGAATGCCCTTGTTTTTCTCTCTATGATATCATAACCACAAGATAGAGCTGGGAGATGGGGGGGTGGAGCGGGGGGGCTGGCGCACACATGAGGCCTAAACATGGATCTGAAATGGATGCTAAGGGCTGCAGATTTACTAGCCTCCTCTAGAGTAGCGGTCGCATCATCTGAAAGCATTATGGAAGCCTATGAAGAACAAATAAAATGCTTGATATAAAATGTCTGGCATTAACGGCGTGCTGAAACGCAGTGGCTGTGTTTTGGAAGGAATGGGTGTGGCCTGCTTTGTTTTCCGAGCGAGCGCCTCTTTATTTTCCTGATTGTGTTTTATCCTCTGTGGTCTAGCTTCAGACGCTGCTTTGACAGTTTTTAGATAGTGTGAAACGCAAGTAATGTGAAAAGTTATTTTTCAGAAAAGGTTACCCCCCCCCCACCACGTGAACCAACAACCTACGGCAGGCCCAGCCTCTCTCTCTATCCGCTTGTCTCCAGCCTCTACTGAGAGAAAGAAACATATGTCGCTGTCCAATGGGGGTGGGGGGGGGGGGGGCATTAAACACAGGCTCTTTTTTCAGGGGCAAAATGAAACTCTATCTGGACGGCAAAAGGCAATACGTGCTTTGGCATCAGCCCAAGTCTGCTCTGAATATATTTGTGATGTAAATATTTGGCCTCTGATAAGAGACCAGTATTGATTTGGAATACAGGTATCACACTGACGCAGTACTGTAGGGATTACATGCAAAAAAAAATATCTGCGTAAAGTAGGGAGTATTCGTGATTGTAATACGCAGGCTAGCGCGATTTAGTTAGCAACAGAGGGAGTTTGGAGCTAATTCAAGTCAATAGAGCCACAACCTGAAAAATGCATCCAGCTTCACCTCTCATGCAAAAGGCCTCCCTGCTTCTCGTGCTAAATGTAGAGAGCATCAAGCAAAAAAAATAAATAAAAAGACGAGCACGACCCGCATCTCTGTCGAACTTTTACACCCCAATGGTGAGATGTGAGGCGACAGTTGAACGCATATTGCAGCGAGTCTTACTAGCCTGAGAGCAAACTTCCGCTTGCGCTCAACAGACACTGGGGTGGGGGGGGGGAGTTTTGACATCTGTTGAGCAAACTCTTGTTACACCTGCCATCCTCTTCCTCCTCTCTCACAGAACTGAACCCGCTTTGTTTTGGTTCCCACCCTGCTCGTTTCCCTGCTTTCCCGTGCACCTACTGCTGGCATCATATGGCAGCTCAAAGTATTTTGTGCAGGAATGCATTGGTTTCCCTGGGTATGCACGGTGGGGGGGTGGGGGGGGGGGGGGGGGGGGGAATCAAAGTTTCTCATTTTAAGGCTGAACCTGAAGGATGTGGGTTTTCGCCCTTGGCTGGTGATTGTGGCTGTCTCGTCTCGGCCTAAATGAGTCGATGCAAGCCACACGCAGGCTTCACGCTCATTTACATAAAACTCTCTAGCATTCGAGAATGATTGCTTCAAGTCCAACTATCATTACCATGCATTTAATGTACATGCTATTATATCTCAGCTGGAGCTGTGCGTCCGTCGTAAACAAAGGAGGGGGGGGGTTGTGAAATGTTATTTTCAAGCTTTCAGTAGCAAATATCTTGGCAGGTTCTTAAGTGTATTCCACCCTATCTGACCACCGCTGGGGGATCGTGTGATCCCTCAGGCAGATGCATCAGCCTCTCTGGGGACATCAACAGTGTGACCCCCCCGCGCAGCACTGAAAGTAGGCTGCTCACAGCGGAAGTTGCCACATAAGTCAGTTTGAGCAAAGAGCGTGGCCTTCCTTTTCTGATAAGAGGATAAAGCTCTTTGTATACGTCTGTTTTTTTGTGTCTTTGTGGAACAGAGGCAGTTCCACACAAGGGACATCCCCACAGCGGGGCAGGTTGAGGCAGGCAAAGAGAGCGGAGGGGTAACCCAAAAAAAAAAAAGAGGCCCGAAAACAAATGCACCCGGATTCCCTGACAATACAGCGAGGCCCGTAGCACACCGAGAGCAATCATCCCTCTTTTGTCCCACCATTCCGTACTCTTTGTCTGTGTGTGTGTGTGTGTGTGTAACTGTCTTCTACTCCGGAGTTGAGGCGTGCTCGGGTTGATATGAGCAGGGCTGTTTTGCAGACCTTTTTTTTTTTGGCTGCTTGCCTGCACACTTTGTAGAAACTCTCAGTGCCACCGCCGCCGCCGCCGCTGCAGCTCCCGCCTTCGTGGAGCACAGAAGGCTCCGGTTTGGCTCCGGAGGCAGATCATATTAAAGCAAAAAAAAAAAAAAAGAACGAAGAAAAATGCTTCTCTGAGTGCTGCTACTCTAGCGCTGAAGGTGAATGGAGTTGCTGTGCGTGCCTGTTGCAGTCGGGCCGAAGCAGCAAGGTGCCGAGGGGAAGGTGGCGGCCTCGCTCAGGCGGTGGGAAAGGAAGGGGGAGCTGCTGCTGCTGTCAGATACATCAATACCGACGCCAGCAGATGTGTCAAACGGCTTCGCATTCACACCTCCGTGCATACTGAGTTGCACACAATCACGTGCAAAAGGTGTACATTGACCCCCCCCCCCCCCCCCCCCCCCCCCAAAATATATGCACACAGAGTTCCTCAGAATGGCAACTGATATTTCCAGGTGGGTCAAAGCAAATGTGTGAGATGTGAAATGTGTGAGTTTTCCACCGCACGTGTTTCACGTGCAGAGCCTTCGCTGAGGTTAGTGTTAGTGGACCGTTGCCGGCGCGTCCAGGCTGCAGAGGCTGACCTCGCCTTTTCTATCCAGCCTGTTCTGAAGAGCCATGGCTTCCCTGCGTGTTTACCCAAAGGATTACAACCTTCTCGGGCACCTGGAAGCAAAAGAAAGGCCTTGCTACACCTATTATTTGCTCACTGTTCCTAACCATTAAGACCTGAAGAAATAAATATCCAAAAACCACAGGGTGGTGTTTTTTTTTCCAGTAGCGGGTACCTTTCTTGCCTCAAGCCGCCCCCCCCTCCCAAGTCCAGCCTCGTCTCCACGGCCCCAACACAGAATATGGTTTATTGTCCCAATGCAACAGGGGATAAAATATTCCTCCCACTCATGGATCATTTATGTTCTAAATGCAGAACAGAACTTTTATTACATCTTGACTGAAACGGTGTAATGGCGCCTTCCTCTGTGGGTCAGTTTAAATAAGGAAGCGTGAAAACACACAGAGCTGACATTTTATTTCCCCTCATAGGTGGGTAAACAGGAAAGACGTTTGGCCACTGAGTTTGGCGGGGTGGGGGGTGAAGGAAGGTGGGAGAAAGGCCTGAGCAGCAGCGTGGGCACAGCTCATCCCCAATTCTGAGAAAACGACTTCTGCTTGCATCGTCACAGGAATTAAAAGTGTTTCCTGGGGACTGTGTGAATAATTCGATCGTTTTAAATGCGTCTTGCTGTTCTATCTGGCGTCAGCAATTACTGGGGGTGGAAAATTTTGTCTGTGGAAAAAAAAAAAAAGCCCAATTCGCCCTGAGGGTGTTTTATGTGTCTTCGCCAGTCATTCACTGACTCGAGGAGGACACATCATGCTGTCTGAAAGATGTTCCACAATGTTCCTCTTTTTTCCTCGCTTTCGGCTTTGATGCTGAGCGTCAAGCCGAGGAAGAAACCGAAGGCCGAACTGCGAGGAGACGAGAAAATCGCCAGTGATGGACGAATGGATGCGTTTTCGGTGTTTTTTATCTCATTTTGTTAGTTCGACTAATTAGATTCGCTTTCACAGGAAAGCCATAAGTAGCAAAAGCCTAAATAGGATTATCAGCAGCTGTGCATGCATATGCGTGCGTGTGTGTGTGTGTATAACCCTCAAAGGGAGTTGGCCTCAAAGCTTCTAGATGTGGTTAAGGTGGCAAAAGTGGTCAAAGAGCTCCCATCTCAGTCCTGTATTTACTCTCCCACATCAACATCTCATTACAATATGCTTTCATGTCGAATGCCATCGCCCCTCAATAACAGGAACTCTCCCAATTTGATTTAGATGTGACTTAAAAGCACTTAAAACGACTCATATTTGTCTCTCCGTGACGCAGACATGCAGCCTGGTGAGCATTTTGTCCTGACAACTGAGCTCTCCTCTCTGAAATCAATGCGCTCTTAACCGGCATGCACCACTGCATTCCGGCAGATTTATCAGTCTGCCAATATTTGCTCGATTTCTAATAACTGAGGCTAAGTATGACGCATCTGGATTGACCCCCTGGGGTAGAGGAACGCCACAGCCGATGGCCTCCAGTCAGCGCAGACGCCACAGAGTGTCGTTTCTCTTTGAGGCTGTAAAACGTTTTGTCTTTATCTGCTCCGATCTGTCCGTTAGTGGTATTGGGCAGAATATCTCCTCAACCCAAATCGTAAATTAAGTCGTCATGAGTTGTATTGGAGGGAACAGACACTATCTGTGTGTGCGTTTGTGTGACTGTGTGCACGTGAGTCGCTATCATCTTCGGGTTTTGGGAGCCACGGTGAGCTATCAGCAGCCAGGAGACAACCTGCCGCTAGTTTTCCCTCCGCTGGCCTACCGATACACCTGTAGGCCTTTTATTTCAAAGACGCCCATCTCCATTTTCAAACATCAAAGTTGCCTTTGAGAGCAACTCGCAGCTGGGGGGGGGGGTGGGCGAGCCTTTCATGTGATTTGTGGAGCATGGGCGTGGCCCACGCGGGGGCAACTCAAAGAGATGGACACACCTGACAGGTGTACACACGCACACTCACACGCACAACAACACGCAACGTGCTCTCTTCGTGTTGACTTTACACAGAGAATGCAATATCACAGGAAAAACAACACAGCAAATGTCATTGTTTGAGCATTTGCATATGTTGTACAGTCTGTGTGCTAAATGCAAATACAGACCAGCCCCCCCCCCCCACACACACACACACACATACACACCTCCTCCACACCCACCATTCTCCTCATGGAGCTGGTTGAACACACCCAGCCGAGTAAACAGGCATGCAGCTAAACACAACAGCACTTGTGTGATTCAAGTAGATGTGTTGACCTTTGCATAAGGTCTGCCCGACCATGTGCAGGTATATTGCACGGGCACCGTGTCATTGTGACAGTGGCTGGGGTGCATTCGTGCACGTCGTTTTCACGCACATGCTCTACTTTGACCTCCCTGAGCCACCGTACATCAGGCATCAGCCCTCAGACCTCCCGACTGGGCATAAAACCAAACTAAATAAAATAAAATCCATAACATAATATTTGGGGAGTTCGGTCAGACATTTTTAGAGGGGCTAGAATTTTTTTTTTTTGCTTTGTTCAGTCAGAGTCAGCAGAAAATGTGTTCCTTGTGACTTCAAACTTGATCTTTGAAGGTTGCTTTTCACACACAGCAGCTTTGATTCTGTCCTCCTTTATTCAGCTTTTTTTCTTTTTACTGTCTCAAATTTCAAAAAACCATTCAATCTTCAAATGGAAAAAAAAAAGCAATCACACATCTGAACAATAATTTTTTTTCACAATTTTAAAAAAACAACCTGATTAAATAGTTTAGGCCCCAATTGCATACTTTCTGGACGCAATCCTCCTCCTTTTTTTTTTTTTTTTTATCTCTGTCCCAGCCTGACCTGAGCTGAGTTCATCTTTTCTTCCTGGGGTCTGATTCATTTCAGACCGAGAGAGATACAGAAATACAAACAGCCCCCACCCCCCCGTGGGTAAATAAGCAGCGGCTGATGTCATGTATAAGTGCGAGAATGAGAGGTGCACCAAAAATATAGTAGCGGGATTAATGAGAAAAACCTGCAGGGGTGCATTAGTGTGTGCGGCGGTGCGCGGAGGATCTGATTGCAGCGAGTTTAATTCATCTGCTTTTATACGTTTTGTTTTTTTGTGCGTCTCTCCTGCGGCTCGTTGTGAAAACTGCTGCTCAGCACTGAAGCGCACGGGAGTGTTTCAGTTGTAACAGTTGTGCTTCCAGTTTGGTCTCAGCAGAAGTCGGATAATCTATCATGACAGACAGACAGACGGACAGACAGTCCGGGAGGGAGAGAGGCAGAGGGGAGGCGCGCAATGACGAAAGGCGGATGTGAGATGAGGAAATCGGCATGTGAAGGAAGATAAAAATACTTAGAGGTGAACATTTAGCCTTTTCTGTTCGGGGATTAGATTCCCGTCGGTGTGTGCGTGGATGCTTTTGGGTAAAACATAGAAATAAAAAACATTTATGCGTTATCTAAGTGTTTTCCTGCGCGTATGACGCGCGTCATACATTTGCAGCAGGTGAGGCGGCGCGGCAGTCCTGCCCGTCAGGTTGACTGGATCAGTCAACAAGAATAAACTCCTCCTCCGTATACCTGCGCCAGATCCAGCCACGCAAATGCAGGTCCTATGCAAACAGCCCATGCATGAGGAGCGGGCCGGCCAGCGGACAGCTGCGCGCAACGCTGCCAAAGGTTCGGCCTGCGGGCCGTCTGCGGGGCGCACGATAATGCGGAGATGATGTTTATCGAAAAGTGATATCAAGGTCGCGTTAGAATATTTAGCTTCCGACCCTAAACTCATTGTAACATTATCATACATTAAGGAGGCTCCATTACGCGCACGCTTCAGTCGTGTTCCCATGTTGTCTTTGTTAATCAAGCCTTTGCAGAGGTTTATTTTCTGTCACTCTCAGCACCAACGGAGCCTTAAATCCCCCCCCCCCCCCCCCCCGCCCTATAATAAACAGTGTCACTCTATAGCCCCAGCACCGGTGTTAAAGTAGCACGGCCGCGCCGACGCCTCGGCTGGACAGACAGACAGGAGACGGCCTTAATGTACAGTTATTTCAAGCTGAGACGCACGCAGATGCGCATGAGAATGCGTTTACGCGCGCAGACACGCGTTTAGCCCCCCCCCCCCTTCAATACAGCTCAAATTGAAACCATTCACACGCGCGCGCGTACACACACACATACACACACATATCAAGTGTTTATTATTATCTAGTCCCTTCCTCTGCAAATAGTATTAAAGCTGGCAGGTGGGGGGAGGGGCGATGGTCCCTCTCTCTGTGCCCCAAGCTTCTTCTCTTCCCCGTCGTACCCCATTTATGTGGCCCTTGCTGCCCCCCCCTGCTGTTTCTGTTTTGACTGGGTTAAATCCAGCACCCCCCCCCCCCCCTACTTCACATGAGCGCGCGCCATGGCAACCCGCCCGTTCAGAGACCTGTAAAGCCATTATAAACACGCTCTCTCCATTTATATACACCATGAAATCCACCCCATCTTATTTACACCCCCCCCCCCCCCCCAGCTCATGAAAAACTCATACGTGCGTGTATACGCACAGCCCCTGACTCATCCGGGTAACCCTCCCACCAGTCCTCACAGCAGGAGCTTTAAACCACACGAGAATGGAGCTGCGGCTCAACGATGGCGCTAACAGCTCCAGCGCGCCGGGTCTTCCTGCCGGGGCCAACAGGCCAGAGTCTAGCCGGTGTTAAACCAACGAGCCACTTATGTGGTCGGCCAGGTACGGCCTCTCTGACCAGCGCTGGGGAGGGAAGAGGGGGGTCGACTGAGCACAGCCACCTGCGGCTTGGAGACTCACTCAGCTCCTCTTAGTGGTCTTGGGTTTTTCCTTAATATGCTTTACAATTTCCTCTGACTGGGCCCTGCCCTGTGCCCCCGCGCACGCACGCACGCACACACACGCACACACTATAACACGCTTAAGACACACGCACTATCAGATGCTCAGGTGTTTAGTTCAACATCTATACGCATGCGTTTGTTTTAACGCGAACACATTCTGACACCCACCGCGGCAGCGTTCACGCAGAAAAACGCACAATCAACAACAGTAACAGCGTTGGTGTACAGGGTGCGGGTGCGTGTGCGTGTGCGTGCACTCACTGCGCGGCTCCCGGGGCCCATCCACGGTGACTTTGATGGCTCGGTGGTAGGTGGCCACTTGTGGAGGTCCGGTGAACACAGTGATGGTCAGAGTGAAGCTCTTTCCTGCAGGACAGAAATGCGCCAACTTTCATTTACTTACAGGCCTAATTATATTATTATATGATCACAAATACCCATTTTGACTTATCTGCACACAACAAACTGTTTTGTTTGCAACAATGCGTCGCTTGTTCAATTTGGATTCCGTCTCAGCCTTTGAGTTTAAGAGGCAGAGACCACCTCGTTCGATGGCCTGGCTGCGGGTATATGATTTTGATTATTGAGAGAACGTGTTCCAGATTGTCCTAAAAGGGCTAACAGCGATAGTTTATTGTTCAACAAGGCGGGATTTTTTGCTCCCATCCCTCCCTCCCGTTGGCAGGGAGGGAAGGAGGCTGCGTGCGTCGTGCGTCGTGCAGCGGCTCCGGTATACTTGTCCCTCTGAGAAAGGCGTCTCTTGTTAAAAAAAAAAAAAGAGAGACGGCGTGGGAAGAAAAAGCATCATCGGGTGAGGTAAGAGACCACAGAAATGAAAGGTATTTGGCTTGCATGTTAATTTGGACAAGAGGCCTTTTAGATCATCAAATGGCAACTGGAATATAAAAGGCCACAAAAGGCCTGAAAAGGCTCTGAAATTATTACATTTATTTATACCCAAAATTAAGATATTTTAATTTATACTGCACAATAGTATTGCTCAAAAGCCCAAACGTGACGCATCTTTACGCGCCACGTGAATAGTTCTATCCGAGGGATTTTGTAGATATAAATTTTTAATCTAAGTAGTCCAACCCAATGATAAGAACATACATCAGCCGACACGCCTTTTTAGCGGCTGTCGCTGTTACACGACGTGGATTGCGTGGTTTTCACGCGCGGGTAATTACGCGTATTCCTTTGGATTTAGAAAATTACAGTCACATCCCCAACTGCGCACACACCGTGATGCAGACCAGATGTTTAGATGTCACCCGCGGACGTCAGATGGAAAAAACATGGGCCGTTTCTTTACCCATGCAGTGTTTCCAAATGAATAGAACATTTTTTCCTTTGCAAAGAAATCTGACCTAAACGGATCTGTTCTTTATTTTATTTATTTGCTATAATTTAATTGATCAGCTTGTCCTGTATATGCATGTCTCACGAAAGATGAACATCATGTTTAATAATATTTATAAAAAAAAGCCACACAAAGAAATATCACGCTGTTTTAAGTCGCTCTTGAGACCCATATATTATAATATTATAACATTAAATCTTTATTTTGTTGTCCAGGTATCACAGCAGTGTTTGCGCGAAAGAAAGAGCGATATAAAGACAGATAGAAGAGAGAGAGAGAGAGAGTTCTGCTTACCCCGTCCGCTCCTGCCCACGAAGCGCAGGTCGTTGAAGCGGGCCACTTGGTTCTTCATCACGGCGGAGGCGTTCCTCAGCTCGGCCGAGTAGTTCTCGTCGTTGCCGGCCATCACCGTGACCAGAGTTCCGTCGGGGACGTCACCGAGAGCAACGACCTGCTCAGGAGAAAGCAGTCGGTAACTCAGACTCACGGAATCAAGCGCAAAGCGTGCGTAAAGTGTGCGTAAAGCGTGCGTAAAGTTGCCCCTTAATATTTGCCTGCAGTTTCACCATAACACAGACCGTCTTTTTTAGACACAAAAAAGTGGGTGGAGATGCAAACGTTAATAATAAGACGAGCAACAAATCTTTTAAAACTACAAAAAAATAAAAAAATAAATAAAGTAAAATAAATAAACACTTCGAGTTCAAATACAGCTTTATATATATTCCCCCCGGTTCGATTTATGACATAATTACATAGATGCGCTGTTTAAAGTCTATAAAACGACTGCCTTTTTAAAATACATATAAAATGTTCTACAAAAAAATATGAATGCAGAAGAAAATGAAACCGGATTTCCTGAGCCCACTCCGAATAAACGTAATTAGATTTATCCAATAAAATACAGCTAATTGACTTAAATAAGTTCAATTGAATCCATTTCTAAAGCATTTCCGGGTGAATTCCAAACCACCAGCGTGCGTCAATAAAAATAAAAATATAATAAAAGATAATTATGCGCCATGCGTCTTGCCTTGAAAGCCACCGGGAGCGTCTTGTTGCACCTCCAGTGAGACGGGAGGACGGAGCAGAGGAAGTTGGGGCTGTCGGTCCGGACCAGCTCGCCGGCGTGGTCCGCCAGGACATCCACCACGTTCCTGGCTTCCGGCCGTGACCTGAGGGGCCCCGGGGTGGCCATGGAGCCGCTGCCGTCTCCAATCTTACTGCAGGGGAAGGACGTGGAGGGCGGCGTGAACCGTCTGGTGGTGGGCGGCTCTACGGGAATATGCATCACAACAGCGGGGGTCAGCGCCACCTGACTGGCTTTTGTGGAACCAGGAAACTTTCGGATAAAGTCTCTGTCTCTGTCCCTCCAGACGCGGGACGGGTCTCGGGAGTCTTTGCGCGCTGAGTCCGACTGATCTCAACAGAAGCAGTAAACTCGGATTGAACGTGAGATCATCAACGCGGAGGAGGTGACAGCCCGACGGGGCATCCGCGCTTCTTTTTGCGCCTCACACGCTCCAAAGGCAGGTAATCCAGTCGTGACGCAGAATGCCAGACAATCCAGACTCTCTTTGACTCGCACCTCTTCAGGTTTCACCAGAACCCCGCAAAACTAAAAGGTCTCAGACTGAAGTGGGAGAAAATCACTGTCCTTCCCGTGCGTAAAAAGTTCTTACAACTTCATCCGTGTTGGAACAACAACAACAACAACAATGGGACGAGCTGTCCCGTCGCTCCCGTTCAGGAGTTTTCCTTGAAGTTATCCTTTTAGCGCAGCGTCACGACGCACGAAGGAGCCGCGGAGCCGAACGGACTGCGGAGTGCCGCGATATTATTTAACGCGAGTCGTTTTACTGTTTAGTGGTCGGGAGTATGGAGACGGTCTCCACCAATGAGTGGGCTGGGTTGGGCTTGCGTCGGACCAATCAGACCTCTCTGGCGCTCCTTCTGCAGCCGTGGACTGGAGTATTGATCCATATCTGAGGCGCTTCCCTCGCTTCAGAATGAAGACGCGCGTTAACGCAGGGAGGAAATACGATATGTTTTCTTAAAGAAAGGACAAATATAGGCGGTACAGGTTTGCACGGAAAATAAATGACCGGATATTAGCTCATAAAAAATGTCTAGAATAAATTTGTCATTAATTATTAGACGGACTAATAATTGATTGTCTAATAAACATGTTCACCTTTACCTCTGTTGCGTTTTGTTCTGAAGGATTGACGGCGCGCAGGCCGGGTGGGCTCTACCGCCGCTCATTCACCTTGAGATCCTGTCTGCAGGCTTTCACCTCTCTCATGCAGGTAAATGACTTGTTCCATAAAGCTAAAATATGAGCTCAGGCAGATCTATATCATTTTAATAGACTTCATAGAATTAACCAGATAATTAAAGCAAATAGACTCAAGCGTTTTTTTTTTCTTTTCTCCACATCAAACGGCACGAGAGTATCGGTTGGATCGCCTGGGGAGGAATTCACCCGAAAGCTGAAGTATTGAGGGTTCCACACCCTGTGAAAGCCTCCGCCATGCTGCTTACTGACACTAGTTGGCGCATTTGCCTTTTCAATCGCTGTCAGGCTCAACCAGTCGGAGGAAGACATTTAACATCGGCACAGAAAATGAATAAAAAATAATAATCTGCGCTCTGAGATAGAATAATCTGATATTATTCACCATTACATTCAACTAATTGCTTTTCGTGAGATGCTTCGGTTTTAAGGGAAGGCCCACTTTCCCCCCCCTCCACATATATTTATGTTTGTCTTTAATTAAATTATCCCCCCGCTGTTTAGAAGTCAAACTTTATTTTAGAAATGCGAACGTTCCGTTCGTTTGCGACGCTCGTTACGAAGTCATTCTCCGGGATGGAGTAATGCGCAAGACTCTAAATATAGTATTTATTGAAATAACCGCGCATTTTGTTGTCTTTTTGCTTAAATCCATGAGCAATTCTCAAAACAAAATAAAATGCTTTCAATAACTTGACTGTCTAAGAGGACCATATTATTTATTTGGATCTAAAAAGGTTTGTAACATTTTTTTGCGAATTAAATAGGTCCTAAATAAATAAGCACTTTAATATCATGTCAGCTTTGGTTCAATACAAAAAAATGTGTCAACAAAGTTTATTACATTAAAGATTATTTATGCGAACAGAAATTGACAGAAAGAGGGGCATTGAAGAAGACGTCTATAGATTTTATTCCGTGCGCATTTTACAATGCAATCATTTTCCTGTCGTGTGTGTCTATTTTTTTTAATTGCGCGAGAATAAATCAAATACATTGATGTGACGGGAGGAGTTAAGAGAGTGAGATCTTCCATTAATTCCGATCATCAAATTAAATCTGAGACAGTCACAGAGAGCTGCAGAGGGATTCAAAATCAATTAATGACATTTAAAAATGTGTGTAATTAGAACGTCACAGCATCAGACATTAAAATTAGAAACGTGCCTTTATAGTTTACCTAAATTATATATGACATTATCTGGACGCACTAAAGTGTTTCTATTTGAAATAAATCGATTAAAAATCTCACATAAAGTATTGTCTTTTGTAATATCTTAATTTAGTTCACGTGTTTCAACCCACTAATCTGATATTTCCCTCTTTGTGGTTGCTTAATGCGCTGCTACAGGTTCGGTGTGCTGCGGCGAGTCAACAGGGTTACCAACAAATGAAATAAAAAAGCCACGCTGCTTTAAAGTTCAAATCATCACTGAGAGAATAATATTCCAGTCATAGTAAATCCACTTCAATTCCCAACTTCCTCGATTTTTAAATTGGAAGTGCAGCAGCAGCTAAATACCCACAATCCTCCCCTCAAAAAATCACCTCTGATCAGATCACCTGATGCGGCCTCTATTTCGAGTGTGGCTTCATGGGACAGTGACAATGCTGGTGATATTTTGGTCACCCCCCCCCCCCCCCCAGCCTCTGTTCAACACGGCACCCCGCTCAGTCCTCATGCACGCTCCGGGCGCCTGTCACATTTAGACCTCCACATCTCCCCATGCAGTTTCTACAGTTTCAGCCGCACCGCCATTGAGAGCCAGAGCGAGTCGAGGCCCTGAACGATTTTTAATGATCCAGGTGTGGGCTGTGCCTGAAATCAAGACAGGGCTGCAAGGAGGACATGTGAAACCCCGGGCCTCCCTCAAATAGGCCTTGGCTCTTATATCATTGAAGGATAAAAGGAGAATGAATCCTTCAGACATTAATCACATCATTGTTTTCTGACGCTCGCCCTTGTCTGAGATCTCACCTTCATCTGTGTATGATCTGGATCCAAAGGAAATCTCATCACAGAAAGGGGTTTTCTGTGGTTTCTAAAAAAAATAAATGATTCGTTTGGCTTGAAAGACACCATTAAGAGGCACCGCAGTCAAACGGTTGTAAATGGGACCCGAGGCTAAAGTTTAACGCTGAAGCTCCTCTCTCAGTCCCTAAAGCAGCTCTTTTCTCCTGCGAGCATGAAACCAAAGGAACTCACTGAATGGGTTTTTATATGTAATGAGTCAGATTGTAAAGACTAATATGAGTGTGACCCCCCCCCCCCCCCCCCCCCATTAGCAGAGAAACCAGTGGAAGGCTTTGGGGCCTGTAAGCATATACACCTGAATCTAAATGCCACCCACGCAGCTTAAAAGTCACTTTGAGTCACTCAGATATGTAGAGATCCCTTCAGAGTCGTCGTCGTCCCCCCCCCCCCCCTGAATATAATCTATCAGCCAGTGTAAACTCTCATGCTATTTTCAGACATGCACACATAAGCCATTGGATGGGTAGCTATTCATTTGGTAAAGGGGTCTATGGGGGCAATTAGAAATAGTTTGTGGTTGGGCGATGACATAAGACAAAGATTTCTATCTTTAGAGGAGCTGTGGCGGTCACACATTTCTGTACATTCACAAATTACAGGGCAAGCTTTGGCCCTCAACCCACCGAATGCATTCCTTCCGAAAAGTGTCTGCTCGGATTTCAGCCGGGGGCTTTCTGCTGAGTGGAAATATGAGTGTTCTGAATGGACGACTTCTATGAAATGGACTTTTATTCCTCTTTGGATTAAATTAGCTCTACTCTGGGACTCGGAGTGTTTTTTTGTATGAATGATGAATTCTGTGGTCACTGTGGAAGGCAGGCCTTGTTTACTCTTCCCTCCTTTTTATATATATATTTTTTGGGGGGGGGTAGCTCGCTGATATGAATCTGACTTTTCCCTGCTTGATATGACAAGAGTGTCTGTGATTTGGATTTCCAAGAGCGATGTAAGTCGCCAAAGCCATTTGTGCCAGTGCCCTCAAAGCCAAATCATATTCTAGCGTCGGAGTGTTTATATACACAAGTATATACGGAGAAACTTTTAAACAACAGTGAAGTGGGTACAGACTGTTTGGCTTTGAGCTCTCGCTGCTCTGATGGCTGAGCCTTTCTCAAATTTTTGATTACATAATGTGTCAGCACATCACAAATGGCGGCCATTTTTGTCCATTTTGATGTTCAGACAAGAAAATCAGAAACACATTGGACAATTTTGATCATATAAATTTGTATATTATTTTTTTTCCTCGCCAGGGTCGTCTGTGTTAGTTTTCAGGATTATAGAATGTGCTTGTGTATTCAAACTCTTCCTAACCTTTAAAAAAACTTGTTTCTTTTTCTTTCATTTCTATAGTTTTCCTTCATAATGTTCCCCTCGTAGCGCTTCGTGCATCCAATGACACACGAGGTTGGCCAGTCTCAACTCAAGCTCCCTGGAGGCGTTTATGTGACCATCAATACGATGAAGACTATACGGTCGGGACGCTTCCAAAAAACCGGCAGCTAATTACCGAGCAGACGTGGTGAGTTGAGATGTGACGGTCACCAGAAGATGAACACAGTCCCTGCTGATGGTTAACTGTGGAGCAGACAAAGATCCTCTCCGTCAGAGATGCACGGGAAAGGAAGCAACCGCATTTCTGATCAGAAGGAGAAACGCGCTTCTACTTTGAATCATTAAAATGGATTTGGAAAACAGCTTGTTTGTGGATATTCAGTGTGTATCTGGTTACTCTATAGTCATGATTGGAACCTGGTATGCATAAAGAAAAAGTCTAGGGTCAAAATCCATTAAAACAATTTCTACTTGAACCTGATTTTAATGTTAAACTGATTTAACTTTAAAAAAAACCCAGAGCTGACTGAAGAAAAAGATGTCAGACAAAAGTCTAACTAAAAACATCTGACTTCAAATTCCATTTCTTATCAGAACGCTTGGAGTTAAAGAGAAGACATATTGTTATCGTCATTTTTTACAGTGTGACAGAGGAGTCATTAATAATTTTTACTGTTTTTTTTTACTGGTTGAGGTTCTGCATGTGATACTTAGAACCTCATGCATGCGACAAAAGATCATCATGTAGCTTTCCACACATCATTTTGTGGAAATCAGTTCAGTAATTTTTGCCGTTTAGTAATGTCTTGGAAGGAGAAAGAAAATCTGGATCTGCAGTGAAATTGAATGAGTTCCTTCCTGGCCCGTGCCCCATCCTTCCACTGGTTAATGTTCCGATGTAGGTCCAGGGCACACCTGGGCGGAGTGGAGTGGACCAGAGGTCCAGCTCACTCCGCCCAGGCAAGGCCCTAGGCCTACCCTGCCACCCCTGCTCCACCCCCACTCCCGCAGCTGGACGCGAACCCAGTTCCTCTGGCAGCAGACCGGTAACCCTACCGACTACACCACCGTATAGGTGAGGAGACTTGAGGTATTCTCAGACCACAGCGTGTTGTTGTGTTGTTCTGTGTTGTTATGTTGTTGTGTTGTTATGTTGTGCTTTTTCCTTTTGTGTTATGTGGAGTGGGCGTGTCTCCGACCAGGTGACGTCGTACTGGATTCAAAACCAGTGCCTCTGGTCTAAAGTCAACAATGCTACTGTCTATTTATCCTAATGTTCGATGGGGTAACGTCTAGGTGGTGTAGTGGGTAGTGCACTTGGCTCCCTGCCAGAAGATCCTGGGTTTGAAACCAAGGCGTGCAGCATTCAGGTTTTTTACAAGAATTTGAGGTTTGTTGTTTGCTCCTCTGCAGCTGTATTGGATCAGCTGATTGATCCAGTCGTTCTTCGCCTCTGCACTTCGTGATAGTGCTGGAGAGAGACTGAGTTTGGGTGTGAGAGGCATTGCGTGTGTGACACTCGATTCATGTCACTGTGTGTAGTTGTGATGGTGAGATGAAGCCTAAACTACAGCCTGCCTCCACATTCGGCCCCTAAATGTTTAGGCACCCCTGCCATCGTCACACTTTTCCTACAAACTGACCCGGCCCTCCATCAGAGAAGGGAAAAGTGATGTGGCCCTCACAGGAAAAGGTTTGGGGACCCCTGCTCATAGAGGTCAAATTATCTCATTTAGTGTAAGTGATTCTATCAGGTTTTTTGAACAAACAGAACAATCTTTGTCCAACAGATGAAAATACACCCCCTATTGCTGTTATCCTCTAACGGGTGAGACCGTGGAGCAGCAGGCTACAAAGGAAAGCTGTGATCGGCGCTCAGGGGTCGAACACGTGGTCAAGCCCCCTCCATGTCCTTTCAGTGGCAGTTCAATGGCGCGCACGCCACACCCGAGGCATGGGTCGGGGGGGGACTCGCCATAGACCCCAGTGTCACGGTCGCTCCGCCCTCACATCATCCGTCGTGTACACTCACCCAATGATGACAGTAGCAGCCTGTGATGTGGCTCCGCAGGCCTGTTTACTCTTTGGAAACCCACTAAAAGTATCATTGGACGGCAGACTCACCAAAAGGCCCCCAGTGCTATTATGGGAGCGCTCTGGGGGTGAGTTTTGATCTGGTGGGTTTGTAAATAGGGCCCTGCCTTGCTTGCGGGCCACCACTTTGGGCCCATATTGTTTAGTGCGACCCCCGAAGGAAGCTTTTTGATATTCACGGTGATGATTTGTAACTCCGAGCAGAAAGCAGCGTCCGCGGTTGATATGACTCACGCAGTCTGGGGTAGCAAACTGCATGAGGATATCAGCGTGTGTTCGCCGTTGATGATGATGATGATGATGACGATGATGATGGACAAAGGCCTATGAAATGTACCCTGCTCTATTTTCCGTCATTTCACCGAAGGACAGATTCCGTTCCAGGATCTTGATTCTGGAAGTCAGCGTCACTCTTAAAACTAAATGAGTCCCATAAATACGTCAGCTCTCTCATTTTTCTTTTTCTTTCAGTCGTGAGCTGTAATCATTTCTCATCTTTCTTTGTCTCTGTGTCTGTCAATTTGTGTGCAACGATGCCACACGCACGCACGTACGCGCACGCACACACACACACACACTCCTTTATAGCGAGAGCTTCTGATGCGAGGACGGCAATCTGTAATCTGTAGTAATTGCATGTTGCAGAAAAACATTTTTCCGCTGCGGTAATCACTGCAATATGTGCAGTTGCGTTACCAAAGTGACAGCACCCCCCCGCCCCCCACCTCCTACACACACACACACACACACCAGACTATCCTGACTCACTCTGACTTTACCCAAAGTGTCCGGATAAAAGTTTGGAGACTGCTTCTCAGGATGGGGAAACGACAAAGCTGGCGCAGACAAGCAGAGGTAGAGCTGCAGCGAGCTTTTCACTGGGGTGCACACAAACACACACACACACACACACACACACACACACACACACAGCGACGGTGCTGTCACGCTGCATTCACCTTCTGCAGGGAGATTTACAGTTCCTGCCATTGACAGTTTAACTGCCATGCAGCCTCGGCGCCAGAGCCCTGCCAGAGCTCAGCTGCCACACACAGCTCAGGAGACAACTCTCACACAGGAGCTGAATCACTTCACTCTCACTGCTCCTATTTAACAGGCAGCCCCGCTAACCAGTGGTGAAATTTAGGATGCTAATACCTTAATATTACTTCGCAAAAGCACACACAAAGCAGAATTACAGACAGGTTGTATAGAAAAAGAGTCTGGCAAAAGGCAAACGTATTGATTCGACCTCCTCAAATGCAGGCTCTGACTTTAGTCTCAAAGTTTGAAGGAGAGTTTTGCCATCAAAGCAAACCTCATGTCATGTTATTGTAACCGGATGGGATGTAATTAGGCAGGCAGGTGTGGGAGGGAGCACCTGTGGCCCATTTGCCACTGATTGGGGGGGGGGCGTATATAGGTGCTTCCCCTCCCTCGTTCCTGTCCTTGTGTTTTCCCCGTCAAAGGCAGGTTGGCCATAGACTGTCACTGCCTTGTCTTAAATAAATATTTTGAATTATTAACCGCCGTGCTGGTTTTCACTGTGAGCGGACATGTGGGTGGGGAAACCCGCTAAAACGAGCTGGGAACCTGACGGAACACAAAATAGATCTTTAGGTTGAAAGGCCTAAAGTGGTGTTGTTGGCAACATTTCGTTTAGCCCCATATGCCCGACGCCATATTATCATAATATTGATTTTCGGGATTCCAAACTTTATTCCAGCTTCTATTCCGATTCACAGGCAGAGAGCATTTTCGGCATGAATGACCACCGTGCAGAAGAAGTAGAGAAAAACAAAGCGGAGGGGGGGGGGGGGGCACTGACATCACGCCTTTTCCTTGTGGTCGAGTTTCTAGCATATGTTTCTTGTCTGTTTGGTCTTCTTCCGTGTTTCATGTCTTCGGGTCTCGTTTCATCTGTATATGCACCAAGGGATCGTCTTCTTCCATGTGTTATCGTTTTATCCATTTCGGTGGCAATCAGCCTCGATGTAGGAAAGCACACGACGATGCAAAAATAAGACGAACCTATAAAGTAACGTCAGTAAAATAAATAACTCAGATACCTGAAAGCTGTACTTAAGCAAATAAATATTTGAGCCTGGCTAGTTTCCTTTTTTTGTTTGTTTGTTTGCGAGCGTGACGTGGAGAATTGAGTCATCTTGCCAGCGTTCCTTCTGATTAGTGGAAGTTAAAGCCACATTAAATGCAGGGAGTGTGGCAGCAGCGGCTCAACCATCAATGCATACTTATCAAACCAGTTCGCCACCGACACCGCCGTTGGATTGCAGCGCAGGTTAGCGAGGTCATCGCCACCAAAAGGCCGCATCCTTACTCTTCTCTGCACCTCTGAAAATAATCTCTCTCTCTCTCTTACACTGTAAATAGGGCCCAACATATGTCAGCCCAGTTGGCCTCCCTTGCTCTGCGCCGGCCAAAGTGTAACATACGCACGCAGTGTATGAACAAAATAAGGCGGCGAGACATTTATAGATGCAGCGACAACCGAGATTACAACCAGACTGTGTGTGCAAACCTTCGCCTCTGCGCCTGCTGAAGCCATCCCAACCTCCCAGCAGCTGAGCCTTCCTAATGGAGTCTCCCTGCATGTCAGATTAAACAGCTCCTGCTGACGAGGAGAGGAGACGGCCCCTGGAAGCCGTTCAGTCTGACGAGCACGAGCACACATGACTGGCAACGCAGGCCTGCGTCTGCTCTCCCGCCGCTGGAGATCTCACAAACATGGGAAGGGATCCTGAGCCCGTTGGTTCAGAAAATAAATTGTGAGGCGTCCCCCCCCATCCCACCCCCCCCCCCACCCTCACACAAAGGCAAAGCCTCAATAGCTCAGTCTTTTCCTAAAATGAAATCGCATGTGAGTTGAATATTAGGAAGTGTGCATGGCTTCCAGCAACCGCCAGGCCATTATAGCAGAGCCTGCAAACCACATCTTCACCAGCCAACAATGCTTCTTTGTGCTTGTTGTGTGGCTGCCCCCCCCCCCCTCTCTCTCTCTCAAAAGGAAAGCCGTGCACGTTTAGACGCTGTGAAGGGCTGGAGTGAAGAAGCGAAGACAAGCAATGAAGATAAAGTGTCAGTTTTAGATCTTCTGCTTAATTAGTGGCAGTCGTGTCCGGGAGGGGCGGAGCAGGAAAACTGCAACCCCACAGCGGGGAGGACTTTGATGTGGGCGAGCCAGGAATGCTGTTGTTCATTCCTCTCTGCAACAAAAGCCACATGTTTTTTTTTTTCCGACTGAATGGCTCTTACGACGGGCGATGGAGGAGCACGGCGAGGAATGCAAACGCATGGCACAAATGGCACGAATGCTAACCTGCAAAACATGAATGAGTCAGAGGAGCCTCTGCTCGCCAGGCGCGGGGCCAAAGCTGCTGCGCCTCAGCTGCATGTTCGCATGTTTAAGGGGCGTGAATTCTCACATGTATGACAACGCTGCACACGCGTGCAGGGGGCCGCCTCGCCTGAACAAATGCAGACCAACGTTTCGACCATATTCACCAGCGTCTGCAAGCTGCTCTCATCCCAGAGAGACTCGTTCAGAAAAAAGGTCATTCCAGGTTCTGTCACACTCGTTCAAGTGCAAATTGACTTCAAAGAGCCAGCCGATATTGAATTTGCATTAATTTCCCTCTTTGACAGAGAGTTCAGCCTCGCAGGCCCCATTTGACTCGCCACTGGATCCAGCCGGATTCGAGCGGGAACCACTGCTGGTTTCCCGGACTGTCGCTGCCATTTTTCTCTGCAGACATCAGACTGATCTTGGAAAGTACTCGTCTGGCCCTTGGAGCTTTTTCATTGTGAGGAAACGAGGGTGTGGCGACTGCCGGCCTGGGAGCCGAGGATCTTATGAAAGCACTTACACACATAATATTGTCAGACCTCATAAATCACGTGTTACCAACATTCTCGTTGATTTTCGAATTCAGTCAAAAGGAAATAAATCGTCTCCAAATGCCACTGAGCCTTTGTGCAGCGACTGCACAGCGCCACCGTCTGCGGGTTCGATTCCCAGCACTAGATTGAGTCAACTTAATCGGAGGCCTTTTCCAAATGGAGTCCTTCCATTAAAATATTGCTTCAGTCCGAGACTTTGGCTTTAATTGGAGCCTGGGAACCCAACCAGCAGGGAAGTGAGTCTCATCTTCCCCGGCAGGTAGCACCCTGAGCCCAGTGGGCTCGCTCAGCAGCAGGACTTTCCCCGTTGGACTCAGAAGCTCAGGCGTCCGTCCACTGAGGCTTTGCTGTAACTGCACGCTTAATCCCCTGATTGCAGACCATTGCTGCTCCACGTCAAGGCGGCCGCGGCTAATGGCAAAGCCGATGACACGACGATGACAAGGGACATTCTGTGGAGCCAATCGGCAGCCTGGAACGCCTGGCAGCCGGGTGATTAGGTTAATCAAACTCAGCACTGACTGAATGACCGGCCTCTGCTGTCTGCCTCTGATGTCATCACGCTGATTAAAGGGGAACGCGTGCGCTCAAGTCTGTCAGGCCTGGCCTTCCTGGCAGGTTGGCAGCGTTAGCACAGCTTGCTGTCATAATGCAATGTGTAGCGCTAAGAGGCTCAATTTACTCTCAGTGTTACTATTCTTATTTTAACACGGTAGAATGTGCAAACCTTTACCTAAGTTTACCTTTGGTCAGCCTCATTTAAAATTTTTACTACTATTATTATTATGCAATGGATAATTTTCAACAGCAGAAATCCATTTAACCGGTTAAGTCAATTGAGAATTAATCCTCTTTTTCAATAATGACCTGGACTTAAGCTGCATGCATTTAGGTGCCGGGAGGAAGCCGGAGAACCCGGAGAGAACCCACGGGGAGAACATGCAAAGTCCACACAGAAAAGCAGCAAGTTGGATTTGAACCTGCAACCTTCTTGCCGTGAGGCAACGGTGCTTACCACTGTGCCACCTTTCATTGAAGTGAGAAACCCTTACCTACATTTTGCGTCTGTGAATGTCTCACGCTGTCAGTACGAGAGCGACTGCACGCACTCAGTAGTCACTTCCATGTTTTTCAAACATGAGACGGAATTATAAAAGTCAAGAAGTAGTCGCTGATCTTTTTTTTTTTTTAGTCCTCTGCTGTGTTGTCATTGTCTGGGTGACGCTACACTGGACTAAGGAACTGGGAGACCGTGTGTTTGTCCTGACCAGCTTATTACACTGAGGTTACACAGCATTTAGTGTGGGAAAATACTCCAGGTCATCACGTTGACGTCTGACTGACTCAGCACGAGTGAACATTCAGGTGGTGTGTGTGTGTGTGTGTGACTGTCTGTGTGGGTGCGATGCATCAGCTTTGTGTGCGTATGGAGTTCAGTTCCTTGTGCCTTTCGCTCTCGTGACAGCGGCGTCTCGGACCATGAGAACAGTGCGAGCGACAGACGTGACCTCACAGTCTATGGAGAAGAGGTGGAGGGGCCACTTCTGCTGCACAGCTGAGGGGGGGGATTCCCTGCTTTGATATTGTCTACATCTACACAGAAGTGAGGAGCTGCAGAGAAAGTGCAAAGCTCACTAAAATTGATCTCCGTGCAAAAGTGATTTTTTTTTTTAGTAGCAAATAAATAATTTGCTGCTAAAATCGAATTTTTTTTTGCTGTTGTTTTAATTTGCCGTGAACTTTAAATTTGAGACAAAAATAAAAATGTCAACGTTCTTTCTGCTTATATAAAGGGTTATGTTTGACGCAGTGATTCTTGTCAACATTGTCATAATTTCATATTAGAAAAACACATAATAATTGATGCTATACTCTCATCCAGCTCTGAACAAGAGAGCTTATTTCCTCCTCTTTCAGCTGAAATAATTGGCCACACTAAATGCTCAGATTTGCCGCCTCCCTCCCTCTTGTCCAAAAGCACAATTAGGTGGCCCATTACTGACGCATGTGAGCACAGTCCATTATTTATACCCCCCCGAAGAATAGGCTAAGAGAAAACGAAAATCCCATAAAAAAAAAAAATCCATTCCCTGTGGTTAAAATTATGTTTTAGGAAAGAAGCAACCCGAAAACATGTTTTATTGTAGCAATGGTAATTAACTGTATGTAAACAAGTCAAGAAGAAAATCTGGGAAAATAGAGAATCTGAAAACATTGCATCGCCTGCAGCATCTCACATCCTATCATTAGCTGCATTTTTCCTCCACCGTAATTAAAAAAAAATTCTTTATTGCTTATGGGAAGAGGGATCGACTATAAGGATGCTTTGAGCATGAGTAAAGTTGCACACAATGATGTGAAGATTCAATCTGAGATGAAGATTTTATTTTGTCTGTGAAAAACATTCCTTTTGATCCTTTGATGGTGACAGAAAGCGTTTCCCTGGGCTTTAGATCTTTGCTAAACTTTCACACATGATAAAAATAAAGCCCTCTGCTCCTCCTGTGTTCCATCTCATGAGAAGAAGAAGAAAAAGAAGAAGAAGAAGAAGAAGAAAAAAACCTTGCTTTCTGCTGATATGTTTTTGAACATGTGGCATCCCCATAACTTTGAGTCATTTTATGTGCTGCCAGCCAGACCCATGCCTGGCCATTAAAGTCATTTGTGGCTTAGAATGCAACTGTAATGTCAAAAACAAAAGTGCACAGCAATCGACGTTGTGCTGAGTCACAGGCGGGGCTTTGGCTTTGGCTTCCTGCTACAGACAGGATGTTGTTGCTGTTCGGTGATACAGGGAGGGGTCCAAACAAAAGGTCCGTTTCATCTCAGCCAAACTCAGGTTTCTGTCTGCATCCGAAAACACAGGAAGCAAACAAAATCTAATTCTTTATTCAGGTTTTTCAGGTTTTATTCTTATTATTGATCTTATTGGAAGCAAATCCCATATATAGACTGTTTAGGTCATTGATGCATAAATTAGCTAACGGTAATACTTGAGTGTGTTTTTTTTTCTACAGTCTCAACCATAGCATGTAATAAGCCGTGGGGCTGCCCTGCGGTTTGGGGCGTAGGCTTAGGACAAAATTAAGAAATAGAAAATTGAGTGGAAGGCTTTTCCTTCACTTAGACGTCCACCGTGCAGGACGGATGAGATCATGAACTGTAATAAGAGCGATGTGGACGTGCTCATTTTTAACTTAAGGGTTTATATGAAATATTATCAGCTCGTAAGTGAAGCAAATTAACAATAAAAGAAATGAGTCATATAGGAGGAGAGAGAGTCTCCTCCGGAATGGACGCTGCTTTCTGAAGAAATCAGAGAAAGAATTTTACTTTGGGATCATTTCCACCTCGTTATCCATTTTCACAAAAGTTTTCAAAGTCTGCATATTTTTCCGTCTGCAAGACGTTTGTTCCAGTTTCAGTTCCTTTGCTTCCACGTTGAAAGGAACCAGTCGAGACATCATTGATTCCTTTCATGCATCAAATCAGGACATTTGTGCCCGTTATTTTCAACCGCCGCTCTTCAATTATCATGTAAGACTATGGTACGTAATCGCTCCCTTTCTGTTCCATCCGACGGTGACCTCAGTGAATGCGTTTAGCATCCCTTCACTGTAGGATCCTTCCTGCTTGCTGGTCTCTCCTCACTGGTTGCTGCTTCTACTTTTACTTTCGAATGGGATTACCCCCCCCCCCCCATCCACCCCCCGGCCCAATCAGAAAAAAAAATGACAGCATAAATTCAGATTATCAGATTGCCTGAAAAGAATCTGGCCCCTGTGGTCGCATGCCGACCACCAGGAAATTCTATTTACTACAACACTTAGCGCGACTTTAACCTTGACCAATGCAACACTGAACGCGGGGGGGGGGCACAAAAGCGGAGGAAGGTTTGGGATTAGTCGACCGCATAATCAGCACGCTCCTCGGCAAGCTCTACCTGGAAGCCATCTCGCTGGCTTACCCTGAAAGTGTTCTTCATACAGTCGTGTTGACAGACGGTGTAAATGGCGAGACGGACCAAAAAGTCAATAAGTACCTCCAAAAAAAAAGGTTCCCAGCCCTAATCAAGTCCAGAGCCTTCCTTGCAATATGCCTTCAGAGTTTCATAAATACAGATTATATTCGGGCTAAATTGAAGACAGGATTTCGCTGCTCTGCGGCCGTCATGAGTTTTCGATTATTTGCTTTCGCTTCAGAATATTGGAACTCGTAATATCTGGTTGCAGATTTCAGCTTGCTCAGCCCAGTCTCCGTGTTTTGGCGTCGCTCAGAGGCCTCACACTCAGCGGGACTTTGAACCGGCTCCAATCACGCATATTAATTTAAGAGAGGAGAAAAAAAAAGACTTCACCCAATGACATTTCCATTAATAAACTCAAACCAAGGTCAGCCATGTGTTTACTCAGATTTATAGCTTTAGCTACTGTATACCGTCCATTTTATTTGTCAGCGGTTCGGTCTTGAGATTGATCTGCTGCGAATGAGAATTTTGATGCATTTAAAGCGTCTTTTTCTCACAATGTCGTACGCGCTCCTCGAGCTTCTCCCTCCCCGAAGCTTGGAGAACAAACCGGATTCCACCTCCCAGAATCCTCCAAAATAGCCTCGCTACAACTGTGGTGAGGCATGGCGGCGTTTCTCACACACAAGCTCTCACTTCCATTCATGCAACACAAAAAGCCAAACATATAAAACCATTCCCACTCTAATAAACCAGGGCCCCTTTTCTCTGCCACAAAGGGAGCTGGCTCCCAAGAGCGTACGTAACACTCTTAAATAAAAAAAAATGCACCCCTGTATAAAACAGCCTGCAGGGAAACTCGGCAGCCACTTCCAAGCAAGAGGGAAATGTGGTGACAGAAACTGAGCCAAGGATATGAGCCGCCACACAGGCGCAGTCACAGCTGCTATAAACCAGGTGCCCCCACCTGATGCAAACCGTCGACACGTCAGGATCGGAAAACTCAGGAAACATTACACGATTCACAGGGTGGAAGTCCGGTGCTCACTGCTGTGAGGGTGAGCAGGTGTAGCCTCATTGGGGTTATTACCAGTGAGCTGCAGCATCAGATTAGCGCCTCTCCTTCCCTCAGTGCACGCAGGCAGACCATCGGCCTTCACCCACGAAGAACTGGACACCATGGGAATAACAGTGGCCGTGTTTTGTCTGCTCGCTTTGTGACTTTGGTGTGTCACATGTTTAACATGTCTTCATGTGTGTGTGTGTGTGTGTGTGTGTGTGTGTCTATGTGTGTCTCCCCGAACTTCGACGTAGGCCTGAGGTTTCTGAGGTGAGGCGGCCTCTCGCTTCTCACGCGACGCGCATCAGATGTCGCGCATCGCATGCTAACTTGTGTGCCCTGCGAGATCAAATGAAATGCGATATCAACGCAACAATATAGCACATGGGTTGCGTTGAGATAATAACGGTCATGAAGGCGGTGCCTTTGTTTTTCCTCGGAAAAGATAAGATGAGAATTGCATTTTTATTTCGAGGAATTCACAAATATATTCAAGATAAATGAGACGCTCAGTGAATATGATGTTCTGGATTAATGTAGCGTTTTACAGTCGCCTTGATTCCCTGAAACCACTTCTCTTCATTTCAGTTTGATTTGAGTCTAGAAAAAAAAAAGTGAACTTGCCAAATTGCTTTTCCTGAGTAATGCGAGTTGTTAAACTAACCACGAGGGTATTTTGCTTACATGAGGTAGTCCTGATTTGAAATGCTTTCAGATTGAACTGCAGGGTTTAATGACCGTTCTCCTTTGTTCTCTCCCTCCAGTTCGGTTTCAGTCTCCCGACAGACTGAATTGTAAAAGGATATTGCATAGTCGCTAATGATTTCCAATGGATGATTACAGCTTTAAACGCTTGTTTCTAGTCCCAGTGTTGACCTGCTGTCTCACATCCTGTCTCAAAATCAGACGTCAAAAAAAAAAAAAAAAAAAGAAACGCACACCCGTAAGTTCTTTTAATGGCTTAAACAATCTGATGGGTGGCATGCTTGAAGGCTGGAGTCAGTGACACTCTGATCTGTAAACAGTGAGGCGACAAAGGGATGCAGAACCGGCGCCGGCGGTTATGAGGAGTAAAATCGAGAAGGAGGAAACTATAAATGCCTTGGTGTCAGTAGAAACTGCGAGAACACTGGAACACCGTCCTCTGCCACTGCGGTTCCACTGAGGATATCAGAGGATCGTTCTCATATGACACACAGATGTGCCTGTGTGTGTGTGTGTGTGTGTGAGGCTCCACTGAATTTTAAGATATATCCTGCAAACAATTAAGAGCTGGTAGTACTTCTCTTGTGGGTGTCTCTCATTAACACTGCAACAAGGCCTTAATCTGGAGGGGGGGGGTTGTTTTCTTCTGCTGCCCTTTGGCGTTGGTCTCGGTGTTTATGCGATGAACAACGGGAAGAACCGAGTCCCACCAGCCTCGACGTCAGAAGCCTGCGCTTCGCACTCAGGGAGCTTTCCAGCTAAAAATCATGTGAAACTTCGCCTCAACTTGAGAGCTTTCGCTTACTTGTGATGAGATGCTGCTTGATTGGAATCGCCATGGCAACAAATGGCTCCTCCATCGCGAGGCCAGTGTTTAGCGTTGCCAAGTATAGTGCACTCACCTCACCACACAGACCAAAAGTACCTCCTGGAAGTAAAGCAAGAGAGCCTAATATGTTTTCTTGCTCTTTTATTGTATTGCTATGTTCCAGTAAAAGGGCCCAGTCTCGTGGAGCCTCTGAGCTCGTATTCTCGCAGTGAGAGCGCCGGGTTTCACTTGATAATGAATGTCTGTGGTGAGAATCCCATTATGGAGCTATTCCATCAAGCCTACAGAAAACACAAGGGCGGTGAGGGAAGGCATTTAAAGGGCCGTATCAGTCAACTAGATGAGGGCTACTGTGCAAATCCGATCCCCCCTCAGCACCAGAGAGACGGATGTGTCCACCAAACACTGTACGAAGCAGCCAGCCCGCACCTCCAAACATAATCATGTTGGTGATTTAATGTCAAATGAAAAGCATGTTGATCAAGCTGCACATTCAAAACAACCGGACAGAGGAAGTGATGGAAGTGGAGAGGGGGGGGGGGGGGGTAAAGGGGGAGGATCAGCACTCACCTCTGAGGAAACTGCTGCTGTAGTTGGAGAAAGAGTCAAAGATGCTGTTGGATGCCATGACAGTGAAGCCAGAAGGATAGGAAGCCCTCGCTGCAGTCGCTCGCCGCCGACCTTGGGGAGCGGGAAAACAGGGACCGGATTTCAGAAATGGAGGACAAGCGGGAATGGAGGAGAGAGGATGGAACTCCTGAAGCTCAGAGCCGGTTCGCAACCAAGAATCTTGGGTTTTTTGCGACTCCACCACAGGAATCCCAAGCCACAAGCCTTGCAGAGAGAGCGGCAGCATGTGTTTGCAGCCGCACCAGGAGACGTAGGAGAGAGGAGAGGGTCGGCGGGAGAAAGAAAGGAAGAAACAGAAGAAGGAGGCAGTTCAGAGAGACGCGCGTTAGCCAGTGGCAGAGGGATCCGCCTTTCCAGGTGTGGAGGTGAACTCACCAGGGTTGAGAAGAGAAGGGGCCCGAGAAATGGAGCCCGGGTGCTGGAAGGCGGGGTGGTGGGTTGGGTTGGGTTGGGTTTGTGGTCCTCAGTCACACAGGAGGGGTGAGGGTCTGAGGTTAGCCGGTTGGCCTGGTGGCGGGCTCTGCGTTCTCGTTGTATCCCACGATGGCGGTGGCCTGACTGGAGCGTCGGCGTCAGTAAGAGGCTAAAAGCCACAGTGGATCTGCATCCTCTTCGCCATCCTCCACACAGAAGAGACACGCACACGCACACACACACACTCCTCTCTGTGAGTGGTGGAGCCCACGTCACATGTCACGTGAGGTCACCGGGCCTCTCCCTCCCACCCTATCGCCCTCCTTCCCCTCCCATCCTTTTTTCTGCTATCGTTTTTGTATTTTTCTTCCCCATGGTTTCCTTGCCTCGTTTCGTTTTTCGCTCCGTTTTTCTCTCCCTCTCACTCGCCATCCTCGATCTCCCTTTCCGGTGGTCGTCCAAGGGTCTCGGAACATTCCATTTTCTTTTTCCCCATCTTTTTGCTCGCTGATCTTCGCGGGGAGCGATGGAACCGCTCTGAAAAGCATTTGAAAGACATCAAGCCAAACGCAGAAGACAGGAGCGAATCGGATGAAGAGGAGACATGAAGGTGTCGGTCTGCCGAACGCCATTGAGGGTTGATCGTGCGCGTGCACGCCACTGTGCTAGTTTCATGTGTGTCTGACTCAAAAGCACATCTGTGTTTGTAAGAACCAGTGGTTTTGGGCCTGCAAAACCTCCACCCTCACTTACCACTTGATAGTATCACACTGATGCCAGTTGCTCGTCTCTGCTGCCCCCCCACTCCGATTCAGGTCATGTTTACAGGTTACGGGCATATTTAGATTACATTTTAACTCACCTTTAAATAAACATCTTCTTCCTCCTTCGTGTTTATTTCAGTTTGCGTTCACTCGCCGGTGCTTTTATGATAACTTTTTTTAGAAACGTCTTTGTGGAACAGAATGAAAAAAAAGAAACTCGAGCCTTTGTGGCCAAAGTGTCGTCTCCGCGACCCTTTTAAGGTGCAGCCAGATTCAACCTGAATGTGGGTTGGATTTTTGTCCGTGAATCGTGGCAGCTTGGACATGCGATTGATCCTGATGCTATTTATTTGAGCCATTTTAAGAAAGAAAAAACAGGACCGTGATTGATGTGTCTTCGGATGAATACGGAACCGAACCGAGGAGCAGAAGCTGTTTGTTGTGGTGCCGTTAACCTGATGATCTTACAGAGTGTGTGTGTTTACTTCCGCCTGTTTGTGTGCGTGCACAAATCACTGGCATTTGCAAGCCTGTGGTATCCGCACTTCCTCTCTACTTTCTTCAGCGTCTCGGTGACACACTGACCATGTCTGGCCATCGGACGGCGGATCCAAACCGCCGTCTGGTCGCTCATGTGATGCTGCTGCGTTCCCCTGCAAACCTGTGTGAAGTGTGCGTTGTCCCCTCATGTGTCAGTTTCACACCGCTCTGTGTGCGAATGCCCCCCCCCCCCCCCCACTGCTAATTACCGATCAACATGGACCGCAACATGTGTCTATACAGTACCATGTTCTAAGTGTGTGTGTGTGTGTGTGTGTGAGAGAGAGAGAGAGAGACGGGGCTTAGCCGCTCTTCCTGGTAGCCCGCACTGCCCTGTAAATGAGCAGTTGCTGCTGAGTTAGGCGGCAGCGCGGGTTAAATGACACGGCGTGTCGGCGAGTGTGGCCGAACGCTGAGGCCACAGCCACGGCACCAGGGCTTTTATCAGTCCGTCCACGCGGCCGCTACAGGCCTCTGGCTTAACCTCACGCACACAGCGAGGCTTCCTCTTCTAACACCTCTGCTGCCGCCTCCCAGCGCGGCCTCGGCCTCGGCCCGCCGGCCCGCCAGCTCGCTGTGCCCAACGACTCCCACGAGGCCCGGGACGCGATGCTGAGCGTCGCTGCGGAATCATAGCGATGTTCCTTCAGCTGAAGATGAATGAGAAGAGAATTGCAATCGTATTTTTATGCTTCCCGGCGTGTACATTTGGAACAGAGGGTCTCTGCAGGGTTGTGGTCTTTTTCTGTTTCTTTTTTTTTGTTATCTGGTCTGTTTGACACGAAGCTGGTAATAATTCCACAGTTTTATTCTCACATTTCCTTTAAGCGTATTTTTCTGCCGGCTGCTTTTTACAAGGCGACTGTCTCAGGCTATTTTCAGTTTCCTAAACTTTTGTCCGTTTGCGGTCGGAGATGTTGCCGCTGGATTTCCAATGAGGAATAGAGAAAAGCCAAACAAACATCACACCATCCCACGGCATTTTGCAAGAACAGGAATTGGCTCCATTGTAGCGCAGCCCAAATTTGACATTTGAAGAAAGTTGCTGGAGTCAAAGCCTTTTTTCCTCCGCGCCGTGTTTTTTTCTTCTTCTTTGTCTAGGTAAACATCTGCTTCATGTTTTGAAATGTATCTCATTGCTTTTGCACTGCCCGTGACCATGAAGGGGAAAATAGTCTGAAGATCATTGTGGCCGTTTTTCACTCAATTCTTTTTTTTCCCCTGCCCAGGCCTTGTTTATCAAGCCCCTGTATTTAAGCTTAATATAACTCCTGTTTTGCTGAGAAAACTGTGGTGGTTTAATCACTGTCAGTGGTCCTACGCCTCTTGGGTGTGGCCCGCGAGGCAAAAAGGACCCGGTGCGGTTGTGCGTCCAGCTGCAAAGGGGCTTATTTTGTGGTCTAAAAATTGCAGGCTTCCCCATGTGTTCCCTATAAACGTGGAATGCAGTGTGGGACGTGAGGAGGCTTTCATAATGAAGTGGCCGTCGTTGCATCAAACACCACGGCCCTGCTTGCCTGGAAGGAGAGGCTATGGGAGTCTGCTGTTGGGCCACACGGGTCCAATGTCCTACCGGCTCACTCACACCTCATACTGGCCATTCTCTTCAAATTACATTACGCTGCTCCCTCTGCTGACTGATGCTCCTGTCCACGCTTGACATAGCATGTCATAAATCCTCTCGTGATTTATCACCTTGCACGGTTTTCCATCAAACGCATATTAATACAAGACGTCGAAGAGATTTCTTCTGGAAGTTTTCAAGTTGCCAGAATTTTCAGAAGAAACCCCAAAGAGGAAGTCAGCGGGGGGGAAAAATAAAATTATAAATTATAAAACTTGTAAAAATTCTGACCTTGTCACAATTTAAAGGAACCCTTGGAAATGTTATTTTAAAGCGCTCGGAAAGTCCTGTCACCATGTCATGTGTGTGTGTGTGTGTGTGTTGTCATTGTAAGCGAGTCACTCCCAGATTTAGTGGTTTTAGCATGCAGTATCACAGTTGGAAGTGATCACTGGGCCCATTATTTATTTATTGGTTCCAGACGACATGGAGACTTGTCTGTGGTAACCACACAGGGAAGGCGTGTGTTCGTTGTACTCGTGCACTGAGTGGGCCCTAGCAGAGTGTTTCAGGAGCGACAAATGCACACAGTAACCTGTGTCAGGAGAGGACATCAGAAAATCCAAGTTGGGATTTCTGTCAGCAGCAGAGATCAGAGATGGACTCTGTGACTGAGGCTCTCCATCCTCACACCAAAAGATTGTCCTCTTAGTCCGGAACTCCAAGACCAAAGATCCAGATTTCCTTTACTACAGGTTGGGTCAAAATATTCTCAGCAGCTCGGTTTGAGTGTCTGCACCATTTCGCGATGTGAAAAATGTCCTCCCGAAGCACAGTGCAAAACATTAATAGAGCACTAATCGGTCTCCGTTTTTGTTTCAAGTATCCTGCGATAAACCGGCGTCTCATCCAGGGTGTGCCCCGCCTCTCGCTCAGCGCCAGCTGAGATAGACACAGGCAACACCCCCGAGACGCATTTCAGATAAGCGGCTGAATGGGAAACGATTCCGATAATCTTGTCTTCAGGAAGATGAATGAATGAATGGGTTCTCCAGTGCCCCCCACCCTCAGAAACATGCAATATAGGTGAAATAGTGAATGCGATTGTGCACCACCTCCCACCCAAGTCTGCAGGGATGACCTCCAGCCCACCGACGGCACCGTGCAGAACAAGCAGTCCAAAGTTTAAGTTGAAAACATGATGTGTTATTCCTATTTATTTATTAATGGGTGTTTAGTACACCAGTGGGGTACTGGGTGCAGCTCAGTGCTGAGACAAAACACTTCTCATATGTGTCGTCATTCTGTGTTATTCCCTGTAAACAAGTCCGAGCCTTAAACTGACCGCACCGTTCAGTTCCATCTTTTTTACGTGACTGCTGCTGCCTAAAATATAAACGTTAAATGTAAAAAAATAAATAAAAGCTTTAACAAGATCGCTTTGTGTGAATGTGCGCTTGAAAAATTCAGTATGATCCTGTTTAGTGCATTTTATATGTTCTTACATTTATTCCGAGCAAACCTGATAGGTAATATATGTTTCCATTAGTGGAAAATAACACAACTCAAATTGTTTTATTTAGTTGTAATTTGCGATTTGATCTATATATTTTTTATTTATTTTTAAATCTGGGATGTGCTGTGATTCTCTTAACTGGTTTGCAGCTTTAACACACACTGGCTGCTCCGCATTCGGCCCCAACTGGAAAATCTAATCAGGAAAGCGAGTGCTAGAACAAAACCAAACACTCCTCTGAGCGCCGTTCAGCTCCATCGTGTTTTGCATCACGGTGTTTATCGCATTTTGCCGTGTGTTTTTTGAACAACCTATCGTAACCAGAGTGGTAAATTTACACTCGACTTTGAGGTACGCACGCAGGCACCACATCATTGCAGCAGAGCAGCTGAAGGGTGAAGCACTGAAGCCTCACATAAAAGCACCCATAAACCCGAGACCTCAGTTACCCCAAATGCCCCAACGCATTCAGTCAGACCAGAATAGAGCAGACCCAGGGTCTTGCGGCAAACCCAACGGATCCCAGGGACCTCAGCACAACATCAGAACCTGCTACGCTTCAAAGTTGCAGCGTCTTTGTTATTTTTTGGTTTTTTTCACCCTTTCATAGTCGCCAATGAAATGCAACTCACAGCAAAAGCATATGATCCACGCAGCTGAGGGGTTTGCTTTCTTACTTGTGCGTGTATACGTGTGCATCCTTTTGTGTCTGCACACGTCCGCGTACGTATTTCCTGTGGTTCAGGCATGGTTTGGATGTGACAGACGAGCTTGCAGGCATGCTAGTCTGTGCCGGGCAGGATGTTCCTCTGCAGCAGATACACGGCGGTTTGTGACACCATGAGCGTGTGAGCATGTCGAGGCTTTCGCTGCCTGCATGAAACAGTCAAGTGTTCAGCGTGCGCGCAGGGGCCACACTGGAAAAAGTGTCACTGAGTGTTCACCTCTCTATCAGTCTCTGTGTAGCAATTTAAGTAAAGTCAATGAAGTACTCAGTTGTCCAGTTACACACGTACATGTACATGTTTGAGCTCATTTACATTGGTAAAAAAAAAAAGGTTTCAAGAGAAATGTCAAAAATATTCCTACATTTAAAGTAAATGAAGCAATGAACCAAAAGTATCATTTAAAAAAGCTATTTATTATATTGACAAAGATAATAAAATAATTGTATTACTGATACATTTAGGAAAGCAAATATGAACTATTGTAGATAGTTTTTAAATACAATATACACTACATGTGTGCAAATATGATTAATAATAATACACATACTCAGCGTTTAATTACTTCAAAATATGTGTTAAAGATATTCTCAGTTTAGTCATTCAGATGTGATTTTGTCTCCAGCAGCACTGATTAGTGATTACAGCAGTAATCCTCCTACCTATGGACTGGTAAAAACCCCTGGATGGTGTCATCAGCGGAGGATGTTCACATTATCTGTTGATAATCATCACTATACCTGCTGTTCATAATGCAGCCGCCATATCTCCATACCTGTTTTTTTTTTTTTTTTTGCTGACCTAGAACGAGGGGAAAGGGGCTGAGGCGTTGCCCGACTGTGTGTATGTGTGTAATAGTAAATTCAAGCATATGTGCCTGAGCTCCTATGCCCTTTTGAAATCCAGGAACAAAATAGCACACTCCATTTCTCTCCAGAATGTCAGTCTCACTTTCTTTTTCACCCCTCCCTCACACCGCCTCTCTTTCATTTGTCTCTCTCTTTGACAAATAGGAGCGGCGTCCATTAGGATGCTTTATGAGGTGATGGTAACACAGGGCACTCTTGACGGCCCTAACTCTGCCTCAACCCCCCAAAACACACACACACACACACACACACCACCTTCAAATTGTTCTGCCTCTCTGTCTTTCCGTTCATCCTCTGCGCTTTAATATTAGACCTCATTGCTCATCCACTGCAATGCATGCCTGTGCTGTCTGTCTCTCACTATGTGTGTGTGTGTGTGTAGGTGTGTGTGTGTATGTATGTGTGTGTTTAGCTGTGGTCAGTCAAGAACCAGATTCAGCAGACGCTACTTGTCTGATCTATGATCCTGGGCTGGCTTTTATTCTGAGGGAGACATACAGTCTTTCCTTTGTGGGAGGGGAGTTAGGGTTGGGTTGGGGGGGGGGGGTTACTGCTGCTAATGAAGGCCACTCATGGTGGCCTCTCCCCCGGCCTCTAATGCATCCCAGCCCCCCCGGACTGGCTGGCAGGCTGGATGACTTGGGAGCTCAAGTGTGTACAACAGCAGGGGTATATAACCTGCATCACTCCATCTGAAACCGCGTAGCAATAATATGTAGAGTTTACCTGTACCTGGCTTCTGATTGGATGGGAAGCAGAAACTAATCGCTTAACCTAAACTCATTTAGTTCATCCAAAGTATGTTGATATTTTTTTATATCTTTAAACAAGCCTAGTGCTGCGTATATCAGTAGTAGGGTACACCCTGAACATTCAGAGCGTTGCGTCACGGATGTTGAGCGATGTCTGCGGAGAGGACAGACATCCTCTGTGACATGTTGAACCTGCACATGTGTCTGTATCCATCTTGCTATCTAGCTTTTGTAAGTGTGTGGGTCTGGGTGTCCTTTTTAATCCTTTTTAACCGAAATACAGTTGACTGTAAAACACGAGATATTAAATGTTCAAACCGATTAAAATATTTCTGTGACATGTTTCTAAAAAAGTGAGGGCAGCTTTTCCTTTCCTATCTTGATATGTCGCTCCAGTAGCTCAACAGTCTGGCGTCTCTGATATGAATCCAATTAGGAGGGGAATGAGCTGCTTGGCGGAGGTCTGTGCTCTCTGAGTGCTTTACTACTTGTATTTAATATATCACGGTTCACAGAGTATAATGTGGTAGACAAACCGTAAATTATATTAATGTGTCATGTGACACGTTAGTGCTTTGGTGCGATCTCTTGGTTTTGAAGACAACGCTTGATGTTTCCCACGCTCGTTTCTGTAAATACGTCTACAGATGCTGCTGGGTTCATGTGTAGCACAAATACATTTGTGCAGACACACACACACACACACACACACACACACACAGGCACACAAGCCGTGCACTGCTCCAATCTGCATGCATTGTATTTGCAAAGACAGAAGCTGCTTCTTTGTGTATCTGCTCAGGAGATGTGTATAATTTGTGTCTGTCTAGGAGGTGCGCAGCCAGGTGCGTGCTGACATACTGGGGCTTTGTGGTTGTGGTCGGTGGCTTGCTTGCTTGCTGTGCAGAGAATGGAAGGGGAACCGTTTCTTTTTTTTTTATGTCTCTGTCTGCTGTCTATATGTGTGAGTATAACATGAACATAAATTCTGTATCACTCGTAGACTGAAGAGCGTTTCCTGACACGTATACGGGATTTGGCTCCCGCCGCAGTGCTAATTGTGTGCACGAGTGCGTAAAGCGATCTGCGTGTATGTTTTTCTCTCGACGTGATCCTATATTCTTCAGTCGTCCTGATTTAACTTAAAACTGCATGCATATAATTCAGCGGTGCAATGCTGCGGACGCAAAGCGCGGCGCCGTTTGTCATGCGATCTTTTTTTTTGCGGAATCCATATTGAATCTCTATTCAAATGAAGCGGCGCCGTATAAACAGAGCAGCAGAAACCAGTGATAGATAAGCAGATAAACTTGCATCGGTTTCAAGCCACACGAGGAGCTTATTGTGGCCTCACTGCAAAGGGAAACAATGGCTGGAGTGGGAGTAAAGGCGGCTTTCCGCCATTTCCACAACCTTGGCTGAGGAACCAATGGCAGCGTGTGGCGTCACACAATGCTCAAGGTGAATAGCTTTGTGGCCTACAGGCCTGAAAGCAGCAGCTCAGGTCTTGTGACATGGGTGTGGTTTGGTGAAGCTGGGCTAACCAAGGATCAAACATCTGGTTTGTCATGTGGTGCAAAGGCAGATTGCACCACGGCAGAATATTGATTGTGACTCCGCCGACACGATGGATCACCACTAATCATGAATAATTTTGAGTGTGGCTGGGATATGAATTTGCTTTTTTTGGGGGGGGTGTCAATTTGGTACATTTAGATTCTCTGCTGATATTTGCATATTGGTTCAATTTATAAAGTACAAAGCACATTTGTTCCATATTGTAAAAAACAAAGGGGGTTTGAGGCCGATGTTGCCACAGACCAGGATCGCACAATGCCACATTCTCACGGTGTTGGTTAGCAAAACCTCTTTACCCAGAAGAGTTGGCTCTTACAGGTTCTGCTAAGTTGAGTCATTTTGACACAGTTAAAGGCTTCAGATTTACCCTCACACAAACCACTGGGTGCTCTCTGAGTCACACAGATGAAGCACTTCAACTGAAGAAAAAAAAAAAGATCAAAGTCAAAGACCTGATTTGACATCATGAAGTTATGGATCCGTTATTTTCAAGTTAAACTCTCGGAAATTATTTGAGGAAAATTATTTGAGGACTTTTTTGGCAAACCCACGCACACCCTTATACACATGTAATGATGCATCGCTGGTAGTGCATGTGTGAGCCGTCATTCCGCATCAGAAACCGTTTGACAACTTGTTCTACACAATATGCGCAATGTTTGACACGATGGTCCGCTCTGCATTAGACAGATTCGTCCATCGCGGCTAAGATACAGAGCCGCAATGTAGACAAAGGCGATGAAACTGTAATATTAGATGTAGTTCATGGTTCCTTGGTGTATTATTCTATATGGGAAGAAAATGTGAAAATATGCATTAATATTAAATTTAACTGAAATAATCAGGATTTTAAAACCTCACTCCTGTTTCAAAATAAGCCATAATATGAAATATTCCTGATGGAATATGTCGGCAGCCTCACAAATCATTTTTGTATAAAGGAGAAAAATGCTGAAGGATCCTATTTCCTCTCTGAGTTGATCTTTCTGCTGGAAGGTTTCAGTGTGTGTGAATGTGTTTTAGGTTTGTTTGTTATGCGCGGAGCAAAATCAGAGACAGGTCGGCATGGGTAGGCCTCGCCTTGGCACAGCTCAGGCCACAGTCGGGTTCCGGTATGAGTTTACAGTATATAGTTGCCTCTCTGTGGCTTTGACGACTCTGTGCTCTGAGACATTCGTAACCCATGCGACAGACATGCTTTGCACTTTCCCACAGCCGCCGAGCAGCTCCGGATACTTTTATGGCTGCTTAACACCATTGGCTGCACAGCGTAGATTTTTCTCTCTTTCTTAAGACAAGCAGAGATTTCCTTTTGTCTTTGGAGAGAGAGAAAACATTGTGGCCGTCTCATATCTTGTTTTTTTGACACGTCCATTAACTTATGTTGTGACGAGATGATCGATATGTGCACATTTGTGACTATTAAAGCTGTGAGATGCATTAAATATTGTGGATTCAAGCAGTGTAACACCCTCCAATAGTTTTAGTTATTGATTAAATATAATGAAGGAAATTAAAATGATGACGTTTCGCTCCCAACCTGTGTCAGCCCGTTCTCAGCGATGACCTACAAAGTTCCAGCAATAAATCGAATTCATTATTCAAATGCTGTGGAATTTTCTGTAGCTTATCCAAAATGTGAACCAAAATTAATCCGCACAAATCATCAATGATTTGTATTATTATTTTTTTTATGGAGGGGGAGGCAGACTTCCTCTGCTGTCGCTCGCTGTCTTGTTGTGACTGCACGCCCCCCCCCCCCCCAGCCTTCCCTAAACCAAGAAGGCAGAAGTGAGAAACGGTTGAGAAGTATGACCACCAGTCTTCCTGTTATGTGTGCGCGAAACCCCAGACGGCTGTCTAAGTTGCTCGCACGCAAACGCCGGCCAGGGAGCCATGGCAACGGCAGAAGGCGGAAGCGAGATGGCATGCTGAGGAAGTTATTGGCTCCTTGATGGCCATTTAAGCGTGGTTTCATGAGAAAAACCGTGACTCGGGCCTTGTGCTCTGCTGTGTGGGACTATCATCCTTTTAATGTCTGCATCTGCACCCAGGGGGCTTTTTCTCACACTGAAGTGGAATCAGCATCACAAAGATTCTGCAGAAAGCAAAGATGCGCTATGTGAAGAGCCTCGCACGTCGCCTGTGACCCATTTCGCTCAGCAATTGCACACAATTCTAAGAAAGACGGAATCGCCACAAACTTGCACAGCAACGTCAATTTTAGTTCACCGTCACCTTTCCCTGAAGGGAGGGGGCGAGTCACAAGCTCTGATGTCACAGAGTCCATCGGTGATGCGAGTCAATCTCATACTGTTTTCACACGGGAGCTTTCTACTGGTGGAAATGATGGAAAGACATGCTCAAGGTAACAAAAGGCTCGCTCCGCGGTTGTCTGGCTCAGGCCCAACGTCTCTGAGAAAGAATATATTACAACACGGATGAAATTTCATCTGCGACTCTGCATTTCCCTTTTTTTTGTTTTGGTCATCTCCAGACATTGAAGACGCTCTCTGCTTTCTGTTTCGGTTTATATCCAGTGGGTAATAAACCCAACATCTGCAGCACCACTGTAAGGCCAGGCCATGTTTTACATATCGTTTAGGGATCAATGGGGATTCTGACACTTTCACAAAGAATATTTCCTAATATGATGCCGTATAAAAGCCATGTTCTGCATTCTTTCCTTTCCTTTAATTATTTGCTGCAGTTACGTTGAGTACATTTACAGTGTTCAAGTTTATGTGTGTCGCTGGATATTTAATCTGAGCATTTAATCTGCCCACCTGCATGAACAAAGAGTCAGAAATCAGCATCCCTATTCTGTATTTGAATCTCAACACACTATTAATTATCTTCTGCATTGTCTTCTGCATCTAAGGATCCTACTCCTGCACGGCACAAGAGGCATTGCAGCAGTGCGTGCCTTTGCATGTAGCTGATTCATCCTGTATCCCTCAGCCACACCTGCCACAACCCGACTTCTGCTTGGCCTCAAGCTGCCCGCGAGCTATGCCTGACTTGACCGAGGATCCTACGGAGCATCCTATGGGGGGGGAAGGGCTCCCCCTTGGCCAGAAACTCACCACCCAAAGGCCTTAGCTTGGTCTGAGGCGACTGGTGTAGAAAGGATGACGAGGGAGAGAAGGGGGGGGGCTTTATGGGCTGCTAAATGCCAGAGTCACCACAGGTGGGAGCTCCGCTATCGACCTTATTAAAATTGAGCAAACGGGAGGGTCTGTTTGACGACTCTGTGAATCGCCATCCAACAATGCAGGCAGTGGCCACCGCAGAAATAGAACAAGTCAGCAATAAGAAAGCGCTCTTGCTGCTTGCTTTCTCAGCCCGTTGACACAGTTAGAAGAAATGTCATGCGGTTTGTTTTAAAGAAGGACAAGCAGCAAGGGTCTTCTGGAAAGTCCCGCCCCCGCCCCCCCTGCTGTCATCGATGCGGCTGCGCCCATGAATGTTACTTATGGTGACATACAAACAAACACAAGTACCACAGGTGACTCACTTATTCGCTGAAAAAGAGAAAAGCAAATGTCACCGACAGAAAATAACCTTTTTTTTTTTTCCATTCTTGGACATTTGGAGTTTGAAAATCCCCCCTTCTCAAAATGTACATCTGTTCTGAAACCACTCGCGTTAGCGTCCCAAGCAAGTAACCAGTGAGATTTACTGCGGCGGCTGCTCTGAATCTGTCAAAAAGCAGCATTTCATTTTAGAAATGCTGCTTTTCCTAATTGCAGTTCCTTTCATACTCGCCCTGTATTTTACAGATCTTAAATCCACACTGTGGCCAAATGCCTTCAGTGGCATGTGATTTTGCGGTGAGGAGCATAGATCTTTATTGAGGTCTACTCCATTGTCCGGTAAAAGGCCGCTTCAGTCAGGACTGGTTTTTAGGGCCTTGGTTAAAAACGCAAAAACCATGCCTGGCTTTTAGTGTTGGTCCAGAGGAAAACCACCACTCTGTGACAATGAATATTTTACCTTGCTACCGGCAGTCCAGCAGCATTTAGTGACCACAGGCGGTGTTAAGTGTTCCTCGCCAGAGGCGAAGGGGGCACTTAACAAATGATAATGCCCACTATCTGTCAGTGGTCGGGGCTGCCACTGCAGCCTGAGAGCGCCGTGGCAGCTGAAGCCAGACCCACGGCTGACCGGCCAGCTAACCACGCACTCCACGGCCTCCAAGCAAACACACGAGCACACACCTCTACTTCCTAGTGTCAACTGTCAGACGATAGTTCCCCCTCTGGTGGGCGGCTGACCCTGTGACCCCAGCCATCAGTGAAGACTCCGGCACTGGGATGACCCTCCTTAAGTGGATTCCTACAGTAACAACGGCAGAGCCAGCGGGGCCTCTGTGTGTGAAGATCGGTTTAACTTTTGCCAAAGTGTTTCTAAGTGTTACAAGTGCATTAGTACCATGGGTCATGCCTTTGCTTGGCTAACCTTTGACCCCCCCCCCCCCCACCCTCCGGCCCCTGCAGCAGCGCCAGGCGGGAGAGTGAGCTCACATTGAGCGTTTCGGCCCTACTCCTTGGAGAAGGAGTCCCCCCCCAGGGATGGCTGCAGGGACGGCCGGCAGCAAACTGTAATGCTCTCCTCATGGATCGTTAATGGCTCCCCTCAGTTAGTGTCAGTGTTCACACTGGGGGGGGGGGCTAAATTATTCAGTAGGCTACAACTGTGATCACACACACAGACATGCTTGCTAATATGTCCCCTTACACACACACACACACACAGAGATCCATTCATTCCTCATACTGATTTCATGCAGCATCAGAATCCGTTTGATGCAGCGACTGGTGAATTGCAAGCAGCGCTGGCAGAGATCATCCTCTCACGGCTGCATCGTGTTTCTTCTGAGGCCGCTCACATCACGCTCTGAACTGTCTCTGCCTCCTGCAGGTCAGCAGTCGATCAGTAGCGAGGCACGGCGTGCATGAACCTCTGAGGTCCGGCTTTTCTGTCCTTTGCTTGCCTGTGTTCAAAGTGACAATGCCACCTAGTGGTTCTTCAGGGGGTGTAGGCCTCTGGTAAAGGTGGGGGGGGGGAGGGGGTCCTCACACTGACGACTGGGCTGCAACCTCCAAACACAGATGAAGATGTCAACAGAAGCTCCTAGCCTGATCCGTCTGGACTGCGATGACCCCTCTGTTTCCAAAACCTCTCAACATATGAGACGCCACAGACCATAACCACTCTTGTGCAGCGTTCATATGCTCTGACCCCTTTGTGAGGAGGAAGAGGAGGAGGAGGAGGAGGCTTCCACTCAGGCCAGCTGTGTGAGTCTTAAGGCCTGGAGCCTCTTAAACAGCTCTGGAGTGCGTTGCTTAATTGCCAGCAGTTGGAAGCAGGTTTGCTTCATCATCGGCGGCGGCGGCGGCGGCGGCGGCGGGGGGGGGGGGGGGGTCTGCACCTTTGCAAACTCAAATATTTCATTCTCGCCTCACTGCAACAACAGAAGCATGCAAAGCATTTCGGTGAACGTCTGCGGCTGCTTAGCCTCCCGGCCTGCAGCCTTACACGATACGCACTGATTGAACGTGTCATTGATGGCTGATGGGGGGGGTCCCAGGGTGCTGAGCAACCCACCGCCTCCCCGGACGAGCTTCGTCTGTCTCTCGCTGTCCCTCTCCTTCCTTCAGCCGCCTTAAGAGGCCACGCTGCAGTTTCTTTTTTTTTTTTTACTGTAGGCCCAGGGGTCAGATGGAAAACATATACTCATAAACAGCATCTATTATTCATCCCTCGTTCCACTCACAGCACACACGCCGGCTACAGCAGCTGTCCAGCCACTCCAGTCACCGACAGACGGATACGATCGGCCCGACGCCAGCGTGTTTTCAAACGCACTTAAGTTAATATGAGCCTGCTTAAGCCGACCGAAGCTACTGCTGCAGCTATCTGCGATGCACACATCTGCGCTGCATCTGCGTTTCGTGGATTCTTTTGACGGCCGGTAGCATTTTCAAAAAATTGTCCATGTTTGTTTTGTCAATGTTTGTGTTCACAAAAAAAAGAGCTATTTGAGTCTCATGAATTCCTCTGCCGATGTCTAATAAGGGTAATTATGAGTTCTGCAGTACAATGATTATGTCATTTGACTTTCTTTGTCAGTGTGGACCCAGCTCGGCACACGGTCGGCAGTGTGTTAGCGTGCTACTCCATTAGGGTCCCCAAAGGCCCCGTGATTATACACTCGTTGGTGCTTCTCTTCACCGACGCTTTGCTGGTAGTATCGGGGGCAGTTTGGGTGGTTTTGGTGCATGTGGTGCATGTGGAGCTCGACGGGTGGGGCAGATGGATGTTTGCGCCTGCATGCGCATTTGGGGTTTGACAGCCCACAATGCTTTGGTTTAGGTCAGAGGAGAGAGTGATATTTACCCCCCCCCCCCCCCCCTCCACCAGACCACACCCAACCCATACAGTGGGCTGTGAGCGTAAGTGACTAATTACCTCTAACGATTCTAATCCTCTGCAATCAGCTCCAGGAGTCTTGAATCTCTAGACAAGAGACAGAGACAAGACAGACCAGGGGAAAGTTTTCTTAACTTGGGCAACAGAAGGGGGGGGGGGGGGGTTACATGGAGTGTAGGAGCGTGGCACAATTACCTCCAGAGCTCCGCGGGAACATGACTCCCAGCTCCAAAGCAGGGCGCTGGGGAATGGGAGCGCCGTTGTGGCTCAAGCAGGCTTAATTTTCCGGCTGTCTGCTGTGATTTCTGTAACAGGAGAATCTCGAGTTCTTCGTCTTGTAATTTGACAGTCGGTTTCCAGCTCATCGCTGCAACTCCGAGTAGCAGCCAGGCCGGTGGAGGATTTCAGTGCTGCCTCTTGATGATGTTTTGCTTTTTGGTCGTGGTTCATTGGCTGAGGGAGACACACAAGGACAGACACAGTAACACAAAGAGACAGCGTCAGTGAGATGGAGAGGCTTATCCAGAGGTTGGTGTGACTCAACGAGAGGATATCTGTGCTTCCCTCCAATCTATGTGAAGCATCACATATACACTTTTACTGCCCCTAAAATTATGCAAATACATCAAGAGGAATTCATTTGCAGACTAAATCAAAACACCCCTATAGACTTTATATTTTTCACTTCTTTGAAACCCTGAAAAATGCAGCAAATCCACATCCTACCAAAGGATAAAAATATAACTTCGACTTAAACCGACTTAGTCTCAGAGGAGCTCCACATTGGGAACACAGCAAGGTTGTTTGCGGCTGCTGAGGGAGCCGGAGAGGAGGGGGGAAGCGGGAGGTGGGCGAATTGAGCTGGGTCCTTGCCGAGCCGCATGAAGCGGGACCACCCAGGATGGCGTCAGGAGCTTGGCAGGGATTCAGGGAGGTTGGTCGCCGGGGCCGGCTGGCAGCCCGTACCCAGGGCCGAGGCAGCGGGCGCTATGAGGCCCTGCCAGAAAGGACAGAGATACCCAACCCACAAAGGCCAATTCATCCTCCCACAGCAGAGCCACAGTGATAGGACGTGTGTACACAAGGAGGATCGAGTGTGTGTGTGTGTGTGTCCAGCCATGTGGGTCGGAGTCTGGGGTGAGCAGAGATATTTTTAGAATCTAGTTGGAATGAGACCTCCCATATGGAAATGAAGAGGTTAAACCAGGAGATGTTTATTCATAAGAAGTCCGTACATCAGCAGGCTGGTCCTATAGGATAGCAGGATCCCTCCAGTGTAAACAAATATTAACCATTTCCTCCCAACGGTCTATTAGGCCGCAAAAAAAAGGACCCCCCCTCCCCTCGTGTTTATATCCTCCGATGGAGGTGGTCGTTTTATCGCAGCACTTACAGCGTATAGAAACTCATTGACAAATCGCGTTAGTATTTGCCCTCCCTCAGCAGTCTGTTGCCTTGCTGCCAAAGTATCATTTATCACCCGCTAATTCACTTGGCTAGCTGAATTCACTTTGGCAGGTCCGCTGCTGTTTGAACACACCTTTTCGCCATTCCCTCCCGTTAGCTGTTACCTGTTTATCCAGCAGAGGATCACTGGTTCCAGAGGAGGAGCGGCGCCCGGGCAGCTCCACAGCCAATTGAGCCACACCGTTCACACTTAAGGCATCATTTAACTTTACTCTTTAGATTGTGGTGGGGAAATTGGATCGCCACCGTGGGGAGGGGGGGGGGGGCGCAATGCCCGTCGGCACGGTTTGAACCCGGAGCATTGAGGATGTGCGCCAGCAATGCTAACCACTATCATAAATCATCTAATATGTGTAACTGGCATATTTTAACACAGTCTCCACTTAAAACTCTCTGCAATAAAGGTCCAATTTGAAAATAATTGAAAACCACAGACAGTGACGATGAGCAATTTTGCTGTTTTTGGATCATCTGGACACCATCTATTTTTTCATTCTTGTCTTGTTTTTCTCTTTCCCGTGAGACGACCGGCATGAATCACTCTGAGGCCTGATTCCATTGGAGTCCTGTGAACTATTCTCTAACACAGAATAATATTTGCTGTCAAACTTTAATTGAATTATGTCAGCGGGAGAAAAAACAACCGAGAAGGACGTGTCGGCTCCAGATGGACCGCTGCATGTTTACGAGAGTCACTTCTAGCAGCGTGCATTTGTCAAATATTTACTACGGCTTATTGTTAAAACTGTTATTCTGTTATGAATACGGTCATACATCAGTCCAATATCTTAATAAAGTCAGCAAATGATAAATATTACAATATAGAAATGTTATTACCTCTGCCGTGGAGGTCATGTTTTCACTGGTCTGACTCAAAAACTGCTGACATATTTTATTAAAATTGGTGGGAGGTTTAGCAAAGGAAGAATGCGTCAGATGTTGGAATTTATCCAGATAAAGAAGAGGGCTCCAAGAATTTCTGTTTTTGATCTTAAAGATTTTGTGATTGGGTTTTTATTCCAGCTCCATCTGTTACAGATAAACCACCCGATGGATTTGGATCCAACTCTTAGCTTTTAGGTGTAACAAAGTTTTGAGTCGTGTCTCTCTCCAAACATTTTCTGACTGTCTTTTTTTTTTAAAGCTAAAGTTTGGTTAAAGGAATTTAACGTGCTTGATAAAATATATAATCGTCCAATATTTTAGCAGCAGTCTTTCCACGCTTTGGCACGAATGTACAGATTAGCGTAATAGAATTTATAACTCACGTTATGTGACTTAAATCGAGATTACTTTTTCTGTTGGCATGTTTCATCAAAAACCTTGGAGAGGTAACCACACACAAACACACACACACACACACACACACAGCATGTAAAATAATTACTGAATAAACCACCATTTTTCATTAATATATTTCTAACATTTCATCAGGAGGCCTCTCGCCTGGCGTTCAGACTGCTGGGATTGGTTCCAGCAAAAGCCGGATTTTGGATAAGCCGTTAAGGAAATGAATGAATGATAAACTACTTCAGTGAAAGAAATGTGCATATTTCTAAAGTGTTATACAAATTTAAATGCATTTATTTGGCTTTCAACCAGCATCGATTAATGAGCTTGCATTTATTTAACACCATAAATCACGATCGGCCTTTGCACTGCCAGACTCCTGTCAGGAAGCCATGAATCCTGATCTCGGTTGGGATAAACCTGTCCATCACATCTGTGGCTTTGCAGCAACAAAGGCAGTGGCGATGGAAGGAGAGTCTTCTCCCTCCTACATTGGCACACGGCTACCGCATCTTGTTTGAGTTGAGCTCATGCAGGGCAGGGCAGGTGTTACACTGATCTCCATAGCAGCCCCCCCCCCCCACACACACACACACACACACACCCAGGCCGTTTATCATTGTCACAGCCACAGATCAAACTCTGGCCCATCAGCCCACAGCCAGCTCCCTTAAAGATTAACAGATCTGACTTGGCTCTTAGTTGCATTCAAACCCCCCCCCCCCCCGCCTGTCTTTTACGGTGTAATCCACGCACCTCATCGCCTGCGTTGCTTTTCAGTTGTCGTCCCCCCCCCCCCCCCATCCTCACACATTGTCAGCTTACTGTTCCTGTCCTCCTCCATCAGCACAAAAAAAAAAACATGTCTCTCCCCTTTGCCAATCCCTCCACTATACATTTGCAATTAATTTATTTTGCCTTGGCTTCCTCTCCCCCTTGGCCCTTCTCCTTGATCCATTGAGGAGCGGTCTGGAAATGATTTTGACGCTTTCATTCTAGCATGCAGCTTCCTATTGGGGACATTTTGTGCTTCTTGGCTTTATATTATAAGGAACATACCATATTCATTTGTGAGAGTGAGACCTTTTAATAGAAGACTGCCAAATTATTTTATGTGGCGGTATGGAAAGGCATCGTAGATGTAAACAGGGCTGTTGCTGTGCTGATAGATCATGTCTTAGAGCAGGGGTCCCCAAATTACGGCCCGCGGGCCGGATCCGGCCCATTTCCACATTTGGCCTGGCCCCCTGAACAATACCAGAGACCCAAAATAGAATTTACTTATTTTCCTTTCCATACAACATGAGTAGCCTCCCTTTTATTTGGGACAATTTTAATGATGGTCACATACGGTCACATACTTGAGGTATTCTCAGACCACAGCGTGTTGTTGTGTTGTACGGTGTTGCTGTGTTGTTGTGTTGTTATGTTGTGCTTTTTCCTTTTGTGTTATGTGGAGTGGGCGTGTCTCAGACCAGGTGACGTCGTACTGGATTCAAAACCAGTGCCTCTGGTCTAAAGTCAACAATGCTACTGTCTATTTATCCTAATGTCTGATGGGCCACCATCTAGGTGGTGTAGTGGGTAGTGCACTTGACTCCCTGCTAGAAGATCCTGGGTTCAAAACCAAGGCGTGCAGCATTCAGGTTTTTTACAAGAATTTGAGGTTTGTTGTTTGCTCCTCTGCAGCTGTATTGGATCAGCTGATTGATCCAGTCGTTCTTCCCCTCTGCACTTCCTGATAGTGCTGGAGAGAGACTGAGTTTGGGTGTGAGAGGCATTGCGTGTGTGACACTCCATTCATGTCACTGTGTGTAGTTGTGATGGTGAGATGAAGCCTAAACTACAGCCTGCCTCCGCATTCGGCCCCTAAATGTTTAGGCACCCCTGCCATCGTCACACTTTTCCTGTACAAACTGACCCCGGCCCTCCATCAGAGAAGGGAAAAGTGATGTGGCCCTCACAGGAAAAAGTTTGGGGACCCCTGTCTTAGAGTATCTAAATGCTTTGCAGCTGAAATGTATGTTGGGCTTCCAATGGAAACAACCAGTTATGGTAGTTATGGAGGTATTGGCTCTGAGGTTTGGTGTATTATAGGCTGTCCACCCTGACACATCTGCCCACCCACTCATTTCCTGCCCACAGCCAACTGACCAAGCAAATCAGTTTCAACACATCTGTGGAAAGATTACTCAATCAGTTACTGCTACTATACATGCACATAACTACAATATTAATGTTTCTAACTGAATGATTTTTATGTAATTATTTGTTTGTATAGAAACCCATATAAGTTTTTGAAATCAACTTAATTCACCAAATTCTGGCCATAAACCAAAACCATTAAATTCTGCTTAAACTTAACCAAACTGCAATTTGAGTTGCAGTTTTAGAAAACTCATTTAAATAATGTTTCCTATAATTTTGGTTGGCTTTTAAAACAAATACTATTGATTAAACACACATTTTTAAGGCATTCTTGCAGCCCAAGTGCACCTGCGTGCGTTTCCGCTCGTGGTCATCGTCTGACAGTGTGGGCTCTGTTTGCACTGCAGATGTTTAATCTGCGCGCAGCATCAGCACCATGGCTGTTTGCTGCTAATCTGTCAAACCAAGTGAAAAAACAATGATTACCCTTCAGTGAGGCGCCAGAGACATCCGACAACTCTCACATGTGTACAGCAGTTTAAAAGGTTTTTAAAAAGAGGATTGTTTAAAAGTAAAATTATAAATTCTCTGCTGATGGCTCTCGTGGGGGGGGGGGCTCCACTCAGATGGCGAGAACAATTTGCAGTCAATTATGTGGCCACTGGTCAAACAAGTGTTTATGTTGCCACCAAATTTGTTACTCCCGCTTCAATATTTTAATTTTGTGTGTATATGTGTATTCGTGCACGCCATCCACGGCCTAGTGGTCGTCTGGCGGTTTTAGGGGGTGGGATCTCCATCCCAAATACCCCCCCCCCCATAGCCACACCGCACACCCTTATGGACATACACAAACACACATATGCAAACACTCATTCCAATGTCCTCTGTTCTGCTGGTAGAAGGGAGGAGGGAAGGATTCATCCTAATTGCGGTGTGTGTGTGTGGGGGGGGGGGGGGGGGGGGGGGCTTGAGAGAGGCCAGGATTACTTAACTGGGGGCTTCTCCTTAATCCTCAGAGATGCTGATGCTTAATGCTCCCAGCCCATCCCCTGACAGCTGCCTGTGGCGCACGCATACATGCGTCGGACTCGGACGCACGCCACTCCCACCCCGGCAGAGCACAGTGTCATGAGCGCGGCAGCCCATAAGTATAGGTTCCCCGTCCTGAGTCACCGGGGTTGGTGATTCACTTCTCCCGCTGCAGCCCTGGCTCCTCTCTGAGTGTGTGTGAGGCCGTGGCCTTTTGCGTCAGGTTCTGCTGCTGCGCTGCTGTTTACGTCTGCTGTCGTGCGCGCAGGCGGCACCGCCAGCTGACGCACAACCGCCTCGGTGGAGTTAAGTCAGTCTACAATGGGGGGCGTTCTTACGCACCAGAGCCGCTGCACGCTCACTCATTGTGTCTGTGGATGCGTTTTTAGCTTTCAATTGGAGTTTGTGGGTTTTTTTCTCAGATTTATCCCAAAATTCACTGTTTTTACCCCGATTGAAGGAGCAATATCTTTATCGATGTTTTCCCTCGGAGCTGTGTGATTCTGTTTATTTATTAACGCTTACACTTGCAGTGTTTACGCGCTGCTGTCACGCAGATTTGACCACCTTTACACAGGATATCTGTTTCCTGCCTTTGAGCTGTGCTCAGATAATTAGTTGCTGACTAACTTTATATGTGATCAAATTTTTTATAATAATAAAAAATGTAAAAAAAAAATCCAAGCGCAAGTGTGCATCTTTGTTTTATTTGCACTAGTAATAAACCAGGTCTCTCTCGTCTTCTTTCCCCTCTTCCACCCTGGAGCCCCACGTCGAGGCCTTTCTGCCCCGTCAGGTCTCCCTGCTATTACCGATCATTGTGTGCGAAGCCGCAGGCCCTGCCCTCCTTCCTTTAACAAAATCACGTCAAAAAGCAATTAATATCTTAATACCCTCCATCAGCTGCAACCGCCAAAAGGCCGGACTCTTTTCCGCCTCTGTGTCGGCTGCCGGGCCGCTCTCGCCTGGCCAGCGGTTTCCTCGGTTTCATTTCCCAGTGCCCTGGTGGTCAGCTGTGGTTTTCCAGGGGGGCACAGGGTAGGACGTTGTGGGCAGGAAGGTCCCCCCCACTCTCCCCGAGCATTAAGTACTACTCTGCAGGCCTGAGAGCTCCAGTGGCCGCAGCCCTGGCCCCTACCTAATGCATCGGCCTATGGATCAGCCCTGACCAGAGACACTCTACAGGCTTTCCATCCATTAAGGGCACACCGGGATAATAGTCCACACCTTCAATCGTTGCCGTGGGTTTGATCTCTGGGGATGTGCAGTGGATGTTTTCACATTTATTTGACTGTTCAACCATTTTTCGAGGCCTTTGTTTCAATGATCTGTGGACGTTTTCAGTTCACGCAGATCAAGGGCACGTCGGGAAATGATTAATGATGCTGTCTCTTCTGTCTCGTGAACCGCATGTGTCGAAAACCGCTGACGCGGCGATTTGTTTTGTCTTCGCGCAGGCTCATGCGAGCTTATGTTGCACAGGCATCGTGTCCAGGTAATATTAACCGCACGGATTCTTCTCATGTCACAAACCCGGTTGCAGTGATTTCGCCCGTCTGTCATCCGCACGCTGCGAACACGATACCTGGTACCAGTTAGGTGTTTTCTTTTATAGCGTAGCTTTTCAAAGGAAAGAAAAAAAAAGATTGGTTATGACTTGCGAGCCATGGCGCCACAATATTTGGTTTCTCTACATTTTCATTCATTTCTCTTGGCAGGCGCGGCCACTAAGCTGGTGGAAGGTCTTGGCAGAACATGCGATAAAAAGTCATGATTAAAGGGGCTAAAATAAGTACTGTATATAACCCATGTATCCATTAACCACTGAGAGGAGAACCAGAAAGAGCAGTTTTTCTTTTCTTTTCTATCCTGGACTGGCCTCTTTTATAAATGTATAAATGTATCCGTCTTTCCTCCCATCTCTCGGTTTGTCTGCATTTCTCTAAGCTATCTTGCACATTCTCATTGGGAACGCTGCATGTGTCTTCCCTGGCCCATAAACTCATATGAAGCATACACTATATTTTCAGTATTCCTGACTTGCTACTGTGCATTTTATCAACTGTTATTCACACACTTCTACACACCGACTGTCAGGGGTCATCCGATCCGAGCCGGCTGGCCCACACACCTTGGCCGGCTGGGTGGTGGCGGCGGTGCCTTTGCGTACACTGTAGTGGTTTGGCCCCGGGCCCCTGCCTGGCTCGGCTGCTAGCGTCTGCGTTTCAGCTCCTCTGGACAGTTCACCTCACATTCAGCCGGAGAGCTGGCTATACAGCTTTTCCTTTACTTTCGCACAGCAGCTAAATAGCAGCTGTATAAACATATATACATTAAAAAAAACCGGGCCTGCATTAATGACTTTATTTTGGAGGTGCTCTGTGGCGGCGGTTCTGACATTGCTGATCGGTTGTAGCGGTGGTCTTGTGCAAAGAAACGCTGATGTCAGCTGACTCCATCGAGGGGCGTGGGGCGGTGGAGAGACGATGGTGCCGGACCAGGCACAGAGTGGATTTTGAAGAATGTGGGAACAACGACTGCCCCGACTTGGCCGAGGTAGTCGTCTACAAGCTGTTGGGCAAACAGTGACTTGATTATTGTGTTTTTATAAGGGCAGGTTTTACGATTACCGAGTTCCGCCTCGGATGGCAAAGCCTTTTTTCTAGAGCCTTGGCTTTGAAAAAACGGAGACAAAGAACCAATCCAGCAGCTTAGAGCGGTGATTGCTGATGGTTTAAGCCATCCTGCACAAGCTCTGAGTGGGGCCTGTTGTAGAAAAGATTGATTTACTATTTACCCCTCTGACAGCGCAGATAGGGAAGAGTCATAATTCTGTGCACTGGGGAGATTAAATTCCTGTATCGCTGTCAGCTACATTAACTGACTTCCTGGATCTCAATTCAATTAGCGCAGCAGCATTCTGGAGCATTAATAAATCAATAGTGATGGCCTGCTGATAGGCGTGCATATCGCAGATGCTGCACACGTAAATATTTGCACACACACACACACACACACAAACTCATCTGGTACATCTATGCACAGTTCTTTACTGTTCATTAATGATTCCCAGCCCGGCTGCAGCCGCCTAGCATGTGAGTTTAACACATGGTTTTCAACCGTAGATGGATTTGGACACCTACTGATTTTGTCTATTGCTACAGAAAAGCACAACTTTATTGAACAACTCGCTGTCACTGCTTAGCACAGTAATTAAACATCCGTTGTTTTGTCCCTCAAGGAGTTTAACTCTTCGCTCTCGCTCTGTCAGATAAGACTCGAGCCCAGAGGCGAGTCAAAAGTTATTATTTGGCAGCCGATAAACGTCGGCAGCTGTTTTGGAAGCCCCTGTGACAGCTGGTGGAGCAGCAGAAGCCAGAGCATGCTTGTCACTGATGACAAGGAGGAGCAGGAGAAAAGACAAAACGATTGCAGCAGACCTTTAAAAGGGCTTTGCAACATTTGCCAAAAGTCTCACGATGGTTGGATTAATACTCACTCTTGCACTCGTTGATTTCTCAGATGAGTGTTTAATACAGTAGGACACACTAAACACACTGCCTCTACTGTACGAGTGGATTCATTCTTGCCGGTCACTTATTTGTGACTTTATTTTGATCATTACTTCTTCTCAGGTTCATCTGCAAATAATATCTGATTATTTTTCTGGTTTATTTTTTTGTTTTTTTACCACTTGCCAATATAACGATCGTTTAGGGTCTTCTGGGGTCTTTCAGCATCTACGTACATTTGCCGGTTTTTATTAGTCGACTCCGGCTCTTTATCATCTTCGTCATCTGTCTCTGTCACCGGTCATTTCTCTGGCTCCCAGTTGATGCTCTTGTTTTTTAGAACGTTGATTTGTCCCTGATTACACAGACTCTGCACCACTCTGTGGATTGCCAAGGACTAATTTGGCCAGTGGCCTGATGAGATAGTTGATAAGGGCATTGATTGGCTCTCCTTCTGAAGGAAGGGAAGGATTTCATTGGGATAAATATATGAGGGGCAACACGGCATTCATTTCAGCAATCAACCCCCGCAATCCTCCCTCCCGTCTTCCCTTTCCTCATCTGGCCAAACTCTTACCAGAAGTCTTTCAATATGGATTACACAGCATGGTGCGTGCAGTGGTAATTCAAGGTGAAATAAAACTCTTTAATCCTATCGGATGCAGCAGGGAGAGGGAATCAGAAAATGTAGAAGGACAGACATCGAGCCAGAGGTGATTAGATGTAAGCAGCCTCTCCTTTGATGGCCATATCTGCATGTTTCTACCTATGGAGGTTGATTTGGTAGTAACGGTCTAGTGATCACATCCTTTAGTCAAGTCCCTGTCTCCTCCTCCTCCTCCTTCTGGATGTGAGCACTGCTCCCCCCCCCAAAAAAAAAAAATCGTAGCCCTTCATTATCTCCAGTCAGGCAATTTTGGGAACATAATACTGTCTCTGAATTGGGAAGCATGCCCCCATCAGAATTAGGGCCTGATCAAACTGCTTGCACCAGGAAGGGGAGTTAAAGAGAAGCACGCCTGCCAGTCGGTTCATCCGCCTTCAAAGGCATGCACGTATGGTGCAAATTTGATCAAATGTATAGGGGGGGGGGGGTTGCGGAGGCATTCATGTCGCTGATGTGAAAAATACGTTCGGGCTGTAAAAAACCAAATCAAACCATGGCCGAGTCTCTGGGAATGATTAGAGCGAAAGAAGAACCAGCTGCTGCATTGTCTACCGCATCTCAATCTCCTCCGTGCGCCGGCAGCCTGCTGGCTGAGGAGCATGGAGGGAGAGGGCGAAAGGCAAGTGCTCATCCCGTCATCTGCCTCTGTAGATTTGGGAACCACAATGTGAAGCGAAAGCTGTCAAACGTTCGACTAGATTTGGGTTCTGTGGACAGAAATGTGGAAAAAAGAGAGGGAGAAATAAAGAACCCAGGGAAGGGAGGGAGTAGAAGGTGAACGAGGTCAGGGTTAGGAGAAAGTGCAGAAAGGAAGGAGCGAGGATTTAGGGGCCTGCCCCCCCCCCCCTTCTGGGACATCAAATGGAAGAGTCCCAGTGTGTTCTTAAATATTCATGTGTTTTGAGCAGCAGGCCTCTCCTAATGTGCACTAGTGTCCCTGTGAGACCAGACCCTCCATGGATAAGTATACACTTCATTTCAAATTACAGCCTATCGTTTTGGACAAACACATATGGATCGCTGCTCTACAGTTGCGCCATGAGCTGAGGATGAAGATAACGCACTTTATTAGTAGCAAATTAAGTATTCATTATAGCTGATAATTACGATCAGAGGGTCCATAATTAATAATTTAAAACATCACTTTTCTGAAATTATCTAATTGGGGGGAAAAAACTCACACACGCAGCCTTTTTGGATTTTTTTCTTTCTAAAAAAAAAAAGAGAGTCGCATCCCTTTATATCAGTGGGTGGAGAAGCATCCCCGCTCCCAAAGGCAGAGTGTCTGTAAGTGTCACCGTGGGCTACCTCCTCTGAAAGTCCTTTGCCTTAATGACAGCAGTAATTGAGACGACTCATCACCCCGCGACTCCCACTGCATCCTCATCAGAGCCCTAAAAGCCCCTTTTTGTCCTCCACAGGGGAGGGGTGTGAGATGGAGCTGGGAGGGTGTAGGGGCCAAAGGGACCGTATTCTTTGTGTTTTACGTCGGGATGGTCGTGAGTGTTTCTCATCACCATGAATCATTCAAAAGACTCAGCAGGGCAGTGCAACATCCGTCTTGCCCCCCCCGCCCATAATTCAAACCCGTGAGTTTGTTTCATTAGCGTCGCTTGAGCATGTCATGCCTGTGCTAATGCACACAGAAAGAGAGAGAGAGAGAGAGAGAGAGATGCCAATCCTTGTGTCCAGGAGCGCTAATCAATGCCATTACCGATGTAGTCGTAGGAGTCACTGCAGGGCACGGCCCCCTCTCTGTCCTCCGAAGCCACAATCAGGTCCAAAGGCGAAGGTCAAGTTGTCAGAGTGACTGTCCCAGCTGCAGCTTGACCACGGAGCAGAAGGTTCTACTGCACGCCGTCTGAGCTTTTGTCGAGGCTGCGGACGCCCAGATTGCCAATGGTCCCACCTCGCGGCCCTTGTGGTCACGGTCAGCGGTGGCCGGGCTGTTGGCGGGACAGCGAGGTCACGGCACAACAAAGACGTCTCCTGTTAGCTGCAGGGTTGGCAGCAGGGGCAGGGTGATGGTGGATGCTATTGATTAGTTATCTTGGAAGTCATATCAAGCTACTGTGGTAAAGGCCAAAAGCCTGACTGTATCTTGGCAATGATCGATCAGCCGATTTATGACTTGGGGCATTCATTTAAAAAGCTATTCGTGAACGAAAATGAGATTAACCCCCCCACAGCAAGCTAATTGGGGTGAAATCACTCCCTACTTGTGTCCTCGTTGCCCCAGCGCTGTGGCGAATGCTATCTGATTCGCTGCTGTGCGTCATACCGATAATGCATTCATCTGCTTAACAATCGAGCTAATTGACTTTGTATTAATTGGGATATTTTTAAAGACCCTTAAATCCAGCCTTGGCGCTCAGCTGCATGCAAAACAGAGCATGTTTTACAGTGAAGCTATAGAGTCAGCGCATGTGGATTGCTTTTGCAGAGGAACAGCAACATACATCTGATTTAATGCATTACAGTCAGGGCAAGCTGGAGGGGTAGCAGTTAAGATGGTTCAATGCCAGCTGAGGAGGAAATCCATATATGTATATATATCACAATCATTTCGGCTTGTCGGATGTCACATTTTAAAGCAAATAAAACTTTTGACCCACATTGGCTTCGAGGCTCGTAACTGCAGGGATTCTGCACCTGCACTTAAATAAGCAAATCAATAAACCCTCTGAACACTTTGACGTATGGACAAGTGAAAAAAGTTTGACAATCACCCCCCCCACCCCCCCTTTTGCATGGGTCTCAGCCATTTTTCTTCCCCTGCGCTCCTTGCCTATGGATGTGTTCAATCAGAAGCCATTCCCGCTGAAACATGCTCTTACGCAGCGAGCGAGTAAACCTTTATGGAACCGCCGGTCGAGTGGGGAGTTCACTTGATGGAGAGCCCTGCTCGATTTGTTTGTGGCTCCAAAGAGGCTTACGACACGCGAGCTGCCCCTGTTCTGCTCTGATAAATGTTTTTTGCTGAGCGGGAGGAAGGAGGAGAAGTGTGTGTGCATGCGTGTGTGTGTAGGTCTGTGTGTGAGACTTTGCCAAAGACTTTTGGGGGGTTTTCCACAGCTTAACTATATTAAGAAACAATCCCACGCAGACGTGCACACGCAGACTCACGCCCTTACATATTCACCTAATAAATATGGATACACGCAGGCTTATCTGTGAATGTGTGTTTTCACACTCGGTGGGTGGCATTCAGTGAAATAAAATAAAAACTGCAGCCATGGGATGGGAGGCTGTTCTTTGCCGACCTCAGAGGAATGCGGGCTTCCCCGCACCTCCTGTCCATTCTGTTTTGTTTTTTTTTGCTTTGTAGCACTACAATGTCATCTCCACGGCGACCAGGCAGGGCATCAGATTTGCTCAGACTGCACCCATGCTATAATGGTCCACGAACACGCGAGCTGGTCCTGCCTCTTTGTCCCCGTGTCTATTGTGTGTAATGAGTGAGCGTTATATGGCGACCAGCTGCATGACAGGTCACGCTGAACCGTGGCCACGCAGCCGTTCTATTGGCTACTCCCGTCCATGCATGTAAAGACTGGGCGAACAGCGTGCCACTGGAACACAGACTTCCTCCAGCTGATGGCAAGCCACAGCTGTGGAGTCTGTGGCCGCCTGCATTTCCTTTAATATCCTGGCTAATGGACAGAGAAAAGCCAGGGCCTGCAGAAAGCCACTGGATCCGAGCCAGGCTTCCGAGCCTACCAGTGCACAAGTCCTATGTCATGTTTCGGATGAGTACGGCGGGCAGTTTTAGGCTGGGCGATGGGGATGCATGTACGCCGGCGGTGTCTCGGCCACATTTGTCTCTTTACAGAGGCTTCATTATGTGCCGAGTTTGGCTCTATTTAAAGAGCCTTTTCTTTGACAGTGGAAGAACGTAAAGCAAAGTTATCAACTGAATGGAAGAAAAACCTCAGGGCGGCCACTCCGACTGCAAAAGCCCCGACATGATTCTATTAGTCTGTGGTTAACAGACAGAGTCCTGAATCCTCTTCTCTTGTGCAGCTAAGTTCATCCTCTTCATCTCTCAGAAGACACTTCAATTCTGTCACTGAGTTTAGCACATTTTAGTGACTTGCAGTCGTCCCTTCCGCTCGGCCACCCAACTTTTGTTCCAGCTCCATCGACGTCAGCGGGAAGGATGCACAGAAAAGATCAGTGAACGGAATGAACTTATCAGATCTAACCCCAACATTTCAGATAAGAGCCTAATGATTTATTTCAAATTGTGTTTTTTAGTTCATTTTCCTGCTGGTCTCCAAACATTATCCAAATATAGAATAATGAAAACTTTAGGGAATTTATGTTGAACCAAATAAATATGTCCACCATGATTAATGGTAAATTAATTCCTTTTTGAGAATACAGTAAGAGCTTGACATACAATTATAATTCGTTCCTGGACCGAGCTCGTAACTCAAATCACTCGTAAGTGAAATCAATTTTTCCCATATAAAGTAATATAATATAATATAGAACAAACAATAAAGCCCACTATTATTTCCTGCCTTTGCAGCCTTCGTGCTGCGCTACCCTCTTCTGAGTGCCAGCTGCATGTTGTCATACTAGCACAAGAGTTTGGATTTGTTGTCTTCCGTCTGCAAAACAAGATGCAAAGATCTGAATGGGAATCGTCTTATTTAAGTCGGAAAAGGAAAAATTGATTGAAGGCTGGAGGGGAGGGGTGTGCGTGCGTGCGTGTTTTTACATGTGCTGGTGACGGGAGTCGAACCGTTTACAGGCAGCTGCAGTTGAAGGGGTTTGGGGCCGGAGAGCCGAGGAAGGAAACCACAGAAGGATTACGAGCGGGGAGCGGGGGGGACTCTGCGCTTCAGTTAAACTTCTCTCGCTCTGAAACCGTCATCTCGACCTGTTGACCCGCTAAGCCTCAGTTAGAACTTCCTGTCTCTGCCTACCATGCAGATCAGCTCCTGCTTCCAGACCTAATCGCACCTCTCAGTTGGGCCGTTGCAGTTTTAGAAGCTCTTACACACAGTGGGGGGGGACGGGGGGGGGGACGGGGTCTCAAACCAAACTCATTCTCTTGTCTCTTTCCTTTCAGCTGGATGCCACCGTTTCTATTTTCTACATTCTCAGCAGGATTTTTGGGGCTGCCTATGACCGGATCGTTGAGTTGAGGATTGCCTGTCTGACAGACAAATAAAATCAGATGGAAAAATGAGAAGACGCACGCTTACTGCTGTTCTGAAACTTCCTGTTGACTGTGGTCATGTGGTCAGGTCAGATATTCCGATCACAATATTGTATTGACTTTTCTTTTTGGACCTTTTCTTCTTTGACATTTCTGGTGAGAGATTTTATCCACTATATCTAAAGTAGTAGATGTGATTTATGAGCAGTGTCTAGCGTACATTTGTCTGTCACCTCTGTTGATGCAACATTAAAGTCATCTCCTCTCGTCTGGAGAGTGGAAGAATAAAGAGGGGAACATCTGCAAAGGGCCTCAGTAATTATATCTAAAGAGTTGGGTGGGGGTGGGGGTATAAAAGAATAAAATGAGAAGGATGAACAGAGGGGGAAGGGGAGAAAATGTGACTGTGAAATGACTGCCAGATTTCTATTTGTGTGAATTGAAAGGCCAATGTCTCCACCACTTCATATGGGATGTGGGATGAGAGCTCTGGCAAATCAAAGACGCCTCGGATAAAGATCTCTGGAAGCCGTGCTAGTAAACAGGCCAATTAAAGCTGCATGCAGGGTGGAGCGTCAAAGGGAAACTTGAACGTCCGCCTACCTCCAATAAAGTCAGAGCTTCTGCAGGCATCTCTTCCAGCAGCAAGGGAGCAGCCAGAGGTTTGGAGCTCCATCACTGTCTCCTCTTCACGAGGGCTCACAGTCATGCAGAGTGCTGCCGGCTCATCTTTAATATTCACTGTTTCCTTTCAACTTATATTAAACACATTTTTATTTCCACATTCATCCTGTTATATCCTGTAATTAATAACTAGCACTTCTCTCCAACCCAACCCACTCAGCATTTTGTTTTCCAGCCATCGAGACTGTTTTACAGTAGCGCTGCGGCTCAAAACCCAGAGTCAGCAGATCTGCAGCTGCCTGGTTTTTGTTTTTTACACTTTATCACTGCACACTGTGTTTTTTTTCCCTCCATCATATATATATATATATATATAAGTGTTTGTGACACTGTGGCGAGAAGGAGGGGAGGTGTTGAGGCTCAACTATTTGAATCAACTTATAAACGGTAGCATTCCAATGCAAGCATCCCTCCTGCAGGTCGCCCAAGATGGGAGGGGGGGGGGGGGAGTAGGAAATAAAAATATGGCTTTGTGGCCGAGGAGGTCTTCATGCTGTTTGGCATCTGGGTTTTGCTGGGATTTTATTTTGGGTGAGTGAAGTACTTCACATCATTGAAACCACCTTATATTTCAGCACTGATCTTCATGAGTACTTCTCATTAGGATGTATTAGGACATCACTTTGATCACCAGCTTATTGGTACTAGTGCTGTATTAATATATAAACTGTAGGGGTGTTTAGAATTGAACTTAGCTTTAGTAATAAGACAGATTTACACTGTGGTTCAACAAAAGGAAAAGGGGTCTGCAATATGCAACCAATGCCACATTTCAAGTCTTTAAAAATAAATGTTTGAAACTTACATCACATGTGGGGGGGGGGGGCAACTATTTAATATCCTCACTTTGTTCCTATAAATCTTCCCAACAAAGAGCGGTCTGTGTGAAGCCACACAGCGCAGTGCCCTCCAGTGGTGCAGCAGCTAAAAGAGGCCCTTCAGATCAGACGAGCGTTACGTGCATTCCCTCCTGCGCTCCGGGGCTTGTGGCTGACAAAAAGCACATACAGCAAGATAGTTTCACCACAGTCTGAGGAATGTTTATCAGTGGTGAGCAGACAGCCCCAGAAGCATATGGTATGGCTTCATAGCTTTGGTGCATGAGAGAGGAAATCCTGTGACAAGAAGAGACCTAATGGAAGGATGAGCATGTGAGTGTCTGATAGAGAATTCTTCTTCTTTTTATTGTTGCTGCTCATCTGATGAATTAGATTCAGCATAACATTCTTTAACCTTTAACAACTTCCTTTGAAAAGGCCTTAAATAGACAAATATACAGTTTACTCATTTACATTTACATTTAACCAGAGCAGCATGACATGTACTCGGCAACATTTCTGGCCTCCGCCAAGGAGGTTATGTTCCAGACTGTGTTTGTCTGTTTGTTAGCAGGATTACAGAAAAACAACTGGATGGATCTTGATGGGTCTTGGTCTAACTTAGATCCCATCAAATTTTGAGATCGATCCGAATGCCCGTCTGGATCCAAGGAAAATCCGGATTTTCCCATTTACTTTTTACTTTTTTTTTTCCAGAATGAAGTTGGGAAAAAACATAAAACTTTAACATTGAAAACACTTTTTATGGATTCAAAAATCTGATTCACTTTTACATTTCAAGGTTGGTGCATAAAGATACCAAGAATAATTTAGAACCTTTTGGTGATGATCCAGATCACCATGTGCTTGGTGTAAATCTAATTATGAGGGGAATGAGCTGCTCGGTGGAGGTCTGTGCTCCCCGGGTGTTTTTCTAGTTCTAATGTTTGTGACACAAAGCGCCATATTTATCTTTTGGGGCAACCTTATAATTAGTATTTTACTATTTCACTGTTTTCAAATTGCTGGTGCTTTTACTCACCCAGGAAATGCACTATTTGGGTTCTTGAAATTCAATGATTTAGATGCAGCCTGCATGAGTCTGGCAATATCTTTTTTTCCAAAGTTAAAATGTTAAATATAAATATTACTGCAGTAAAATGTGTTAAATAACTCCAAACTCCACAGCACTTCATATATACACACAGCCTCCTTGTCTCCATCAGCGAAGCTTTCAGTGCTCTCATTTTAATGACCCTCGCCCCTGTTAGCCTCGTTAACTTCTCCTCAGGACAAATTAGGAGGTGTTGCATGTGTCAAAGGTCACTCCGCGCTCTCTCAGGGCACTGTGCAACACTTGCAAATTCACGCCACGTGTTCACATTATCTCTAACCCCAAAAGGTGTTAACTCAGCACCACTTTCTAAATCGCAGGCTTGCTCGGCCTCGCAGGGACACTTTAATCCGGAATGTGCAGCTTCTACGAAGGTGCTGAAGCCTTGCTGGCTCACAGGCCCGGTCCGCAGCAGATAGCGGTTGTGCGGTTGAGATAAACAGGGCTAAAATATCTAGTTGTGTAATGCATAATAATAAATCCCTGTTATCGGTATCAAGTGCAGCAATAAACTAGCAGGAGACGAGCGTGCAGGCGGGTCTGTCCGACCCGACAGCAGAAAACACTTTTGTTCCGTTTTAACGTCATTATAAGAGGATTTTGCTTTTTTTTTTTTTTGTCTCATTATGAAACAACAGCAAGACAAGCCATCCCAGTTCCAAAATGGCCCTGGGTAATTATGAAGCAAGCTTTAAACCGGCCCGTGCGTAATTGTTTTATCAAAAGCGACACCGTGAAGTGGGATAAAGCCCCTCAGAGTTTCAGACAGAAAGGAAAATGCCTTTTTTTTCTGTCTTTAGGTTTCATTGATTCCATTCACACTGATAAATTGCTGCATTGAAATCTGCTGCTCCAAACCTTTCCAATATGAATCAAATCAAACGCCCGGCTGCTGTTCAACAGGGAGGATTATTCGTGAAACCGGAGCCCGCCGGATACGGTTCACACAACACCCTCTGTGATCTGTGGAGCAAATACACTTGTTTATTTTGGTCTGTACCCCATGATTTCTCGAGTGTAAGTGTAAATTACATGTCGCCACCATTAAATATTAAACCCAATAGAGCATTAATTATTCATAGCATCACTTCTTATTGCAGTCGTGGCCAAGGAGTTGGCCCAGAAAGGCCTCTTGCATTAGGCTCTTCTTTGAGGTTAGAGACTGTGGCCGCTGTACCCACCCATTTCTTTTAAGCATGCTGATGGATGATTGCAGGAAGTTCCTAAAAGAAGATCCCCCCCCCCCCCCAACACACACACACACACACACACACACCACACCAGAACGCCATCATCTTGGGCAAGGCAATGGCAGCGTGCTGAGTGGATGTAAGTGCTTCTTCGAACCACAACTAAGTATGTTCTGCAAACCTGAGGACTTTCGAGCTGTGGGCAGGATGGGCATAATGGTCGGTTTGGCGGGGTAGTACGATGTGTGCGTCTGCGTTGTGCTCCTCATATCGGTGTTTGTGTGAATGTGGAGGGAAGGTTACCCGCACAGCAGCCAAGAGAATGTCAGCTGCTGCCTTTGCCTCAAAAAAGCGGTGGGTTCGGGGCGACCGTGGCATCTCAAAGGGCCATCGCTTCAAAGGTTTACGAGACACATGGACAGTCATAATTATTGCTAGGATAAACGCTCCGAACCACTGATGGAATCTGGCGGTAAATGGGACGTCCCTGACATGGCCCCCGCAGAAGAGACTGCTGGAAGAGGAGCTGTGCGTTGTAATGCTACAAACAAAGCACGATTGTAAATGTGTGTTTACAATGTAAGCTGCTTTAACTGTCAAATAGTAATGGATCGCTGCTGCACGGCGTGCTCTTTTGCAGGGAGCTATAAAAGTCCCTCCCGATACAACTCAACAGTCTCTCTGCAGCACACTTTGCTCCCTCTGGTAGTGATCAATACAGCTTAATAATAACCTATAATCAGTCTCGTCACGTTGGGGCTGATGGTGACTGATCGGCCTCTGCTTTGTCCGCCTGGCGCTCCTTCTGACACTAATGCACCGACTGTCTAACGACTGTTTATTACTCAATAAGGACATTTGGAAATAGCCTGATCAATAATGAATGGTGCTCCCTTAGCTCTGCCTGCCTGCCTGCATGGAGGAGGAGCAACAGCAGCAAAGCATCTTCTCTAATGTGTCCAGCAAAGTTTTCTGGCTGGTCGATAGTTTAAACGAAGAAACACTGAAGATTCCTCGCAGCAGGTGACGAAGGTGATCAGGTTGATTTGAATAAGTGAATAGTTTATTTTATATTTTATACTAGACTAGAAAAGCACTCAGAGAGCGCAGACCTCCCCCAAGCAGCTCATCCCCCTCATAATTAGATTTACACCGTCCACATGGTGATCTGGATCAGCACCAAAAGGTTCTAGATTGTTCTCGCTATCTTTATACACCAACCTTGGAAAGTAAAAGTGAATCTGAGTTGATGTGTGTTTTTAACAGATTTTTGAATCCGTAAATGAGCTTTTCGTGTTAAAATGTAATATTTTTTTCCGAATGTAATTCTGGATCTGATCCAGATGAAATTCGGTGATAAGTGATTGCTTAACCTCCTCCTCAGCGGGGGTAAAAAATAATGATAAAATGCTCGACAAAACCTGACAGATATACGGAAGTCGACAATAACGACTGTGGATGTCGGACTGAGGTGGCCTTCCCTCTCCATAGATAACCATTGAACGTGGGCAGCGCGCTTTGATTCTGGCCACTGAATGCTCCTTTTCAGCTGACACTCTCACTTTCAAACAGCAAGGGCGACAGATGTATAAAAGCAGCTCTTCAGGTCTCAGGAAATATTTTGGGAACTCAAAATAGTCTGGCAGAGAGAGAGCGAGAGAGAGAGAGAGGGAGAGAGAATGACACTTTTTTTTTCAATGTAAGTGGAAGGGTGACTGTCCGTATATCTGCCTGCTGAAATCTCATTGGAAGAAGAAAATGTTTACTTTTCTCCTTTGGGCCCTGATTCATAAAAAACAGTGGAATCTCCTCCTGATTGACTCTAAATGTGGATGAGGTTTCCTCAGGTCCTGTTTGGACATACCGAGTCTCTCCTGACCACGGCCTATCACCAACAGCAATCCGCCTTCCAGCGAGAGGAGACGCCCTGCCGTCTGCACATCCCTATCAAAATATTTGTGCCGCATGGATGGGGACTGTGTGTGTTGAAAAGGACGGTCGGCGGGACTTGTGGCTCTCCATGTGTGGGCACTGCCCAGGCCGTCTTGCCACCCTTCGGAGCCACACACACACACTCATCTCACCTTTGCAGGAAGAGTGTATGTCCATCTCTGTCCGCACACAAACACACACACACACACACACAGCAGCAGCACCAAAGTCAGACCACCCAGGATAGTGGGGAACCATGAGAAGGCCACTTTATGCTCCCAGACATCCCAGTCTGACCACAGTGGCGCCCCTCTAACACCCATGCAGCCACTATTACCCACACAGCCTGCGTGTGTGTGTGCGTGTGTATCTATCAGCCTATCCGCCTGCATTGACAAATATGTGGACAAGGCAGTGGCTCTTTGTGTTCTTCCAAACCGCAGGCTCCAACACATCTAATTGGGTTAATTTCGTTAAACGAATCCAGAGCAACATCAGACAATCCGCATTCCTATCAGGCAAACAGCAATGCGTTGGCGAGCCTCCGTCGTCTCTCCTGAAAGCACGATTCAGCCCAATATTTATCACGCTGGGGTGCCTGGTTGAAGCAGAATGGTGCCGCTGGATTGGTCAATGTGTTGACATTCACTGTGTGTGTTTGTGGCTCTGATGGTTCGGTCGAGACTTGTCATGTGACCGCCTCGGCTTTGTTCCGTCTCTCTCTGCGGATCATCGCCCGACCAGGATGGAAATTAAGGACAAATTATCCACATGTGTTGAATAAAAGTTAACAATTGATTGAGCACAGCTTCACTTAGCGGAGGTCCTGTGTGTGTGTGTGTGTGTGTGCATGCAGAGCATTTCACTATTCTGTGCACTTTTACTTGCGTTCGTCTTCCTCGTTCTTCTTCAGTCGCTGGTGTTTTCCCTGATCGAGTGCACATTCCTGACGAGGGAGAGGAGACACAAGGAAATTCCGCAGACACGTTTCACGTGTTAATCCTCGCTCCTGTGATCTATTTGATAAAGTTTTTTTTTCCGACACGCTGCACGGTGCACGCCGCTTTCGTCACAGATGCTGCAAAGTCAAGTGCTCGGCTTCTGCTCCCCACTTGAAGTAAATTCAAAAATGATGTCATGATTTTTATATTGTATAATCTCGTGATCTTTGAGCCTATTTGATTTGTATTTGTGAACCAGCTGCTTCCATCGCTGTCACAGAGAATGCAATCATATTTTGATCTTTCAGCTTCAAAGGCCAACTGAATGTTTTTACTTTAAGTTCAGTTTTGGGGTAATGAGGAGGAGGAGGAACATTCCGCCTGTAAAATATGTTTTAATGTCTTGTGTGTCTCTGAAGATATTTTCCAAACTGATCAATACTGAAACAGAAAGCCTGAAATAAGGATGACCTTATGTGAGAATTAAAATTATGCATAATAATGTAGTTTCAAGAATTCTTTTGAGAGATTTCCTGATGCATTCCAAACTCCATGATGTAACATAACAAGTATTCTATGAACAGCGATGGAAGTAGAAGAATTTTGCTCCCACATCCGATCCTCTGCAGCACAAAATGGAGGAAATCCGAGGAGTTTTCTTGCTCTCGCAGAAAACTGATAAAGATGTTACTAAAAGCACGATCGGGATCCTCAAAGGACCGATCAAGCAAGAATAGACGATGAGTCAATAATTTATCAAATGTTCAAAACGTCTGCGATCCAATTAATAGTGATTCACGTGCAGCAATAAAAGTGGTCACCAGTGGGAAAGATGAACACGAATGAGCGGCAGGAGTAAAACATTCTGGTGCGATCCCAGCTGTCCACTGAGCGACACCGAGCCTTCTATTTATTGTCCTTTCCTGCCTTTTGATTGGCTGAGGGAGGAGCATAACCAATAAGCAGCAAGCTTCCCCTCCAAAGCCTGATGACAGATCTAAAGGATAGTTCCCTATCCCCCCCCCCCCCCCCCCCCCCCCCTTGTTGCAAATAACTTCCCCTGACATGTTTGGGCAAGCTGACAATGTTTGAGCGAAAACAGCTTTCAGGGTTGGATGGGATACAAGCTTTCAACCCCTAGGGTGGGCTACCTCTTCAACTGCTGCTTTAGTCCTCTGAAGAGTGACATAGAGGGGGGGGGGGGGGGGGGGGCACAGAAGGGCACAGAGCCCGAGTGAGGCTAGGATCTGCACAAGAACAGCGTAGCGCCATGGTCAACGGGCCTCTAATCGTTTTGTCTTGGCTGTGTGGCACAGGCCTGCCGTCAGCGCAGAGGCAGGAGGAAGGGGGGGGGCAGTCGTCCTCTGCTGCTGTGACTAGATCCACTGCTGTGTTCAGAATCATGTGTTCTGTGTAGAGGCTTTGTGTTGGATCTCCGTCTTCATTGTATACAGGTTATTAACTCCCTGTACAAAGTGGCATCAGTTAATATGAAGACCCTCAGCGGCAGCATTTAGCGCTCGTGCTAGCCACCCAGCAAGCGAACAGATGTCCTGTTTCCTCCATTCCACAGGAATGTCTTACATGCATATACAAAGTCGCTGCAAAGCTTGGTGCCTGGCAGAGGACACGGTGTAAGCGATGCAATCTGAGTGAGGCAGAGACCTTTCAGCACAGAGATCCTCCAGATGTTGCCTGCATGGACACCCAAAGGATGCTGATGTAGGAATGGAGCACCGGCTTGTCTCAGCAGTGTGTGTGTGCACCTGCAACCAAAATACTGCACATGCTGACTGGATGACAAAGCCAGTGAGGATGTTGAATGGGCTGATCAGGTGAGAAAGTACAGTAATACGGTCTAGGAACGAATTAGGGGTGGGGCTCTGAGGATGGTTAGCGCAGACCTCAGTTTTTGGCCCTTGCCTCTCCTACTGAGTCTCCTTCTCTTTTTTTTTCCAGCTGTCCTTTGGGGGAAGTCTTCCTGATCAGGCCCGTCGGAACGCTGGTATGTTCTGCTCAATTGCCTAATCAGAGGAGATGGTGAAATCAATGAAGTGGATGGATCCTAACAGGAATCTGAAATGAACACCAGCCCCCCAGGATCAATGTGTCATCGCTTCTGTGCGTTTGCACGGTACAAATGCGAGGGGCTGGAGAGGCTCGACCTTCGTCGGGACGGTTCGCTGTCTGCTCGGCCTGTATTAGATCACTTTTGGGAAATAACAGAGGGGGGGCGGGGGAGGGGGGGGGGGGGCAGAAAGGGGTGCAACCTAGAGAATAAAAGTTTTACGAAAACCACTACAAGCAGCTTTACTAAAATCAGTGCCCAAACCTTTGTGGCCAAATCAATCTATCTGTTGGTTAAAAGGACAACTGATTTGATATTGATTTGGAGACCAAAAACTATTAAATTAAATAAGTGAAAATATGCTGAGAGGATCTGCTAAATAGAATAAGGAAAGGGCCAAAATAAAACCACATGAGATTTGAAGAGCGGTGAGTTCAAGAGTGGCCCGTCGCCATCTGGGCCGCATCACCTCTGGTGATGTCACTGAGAGGAGATGGTACCAATTACAAACCCGACTGAAGACGCCCCGTGAACGGGGCAATATGAGCGCTGGATCAATCGTTAGTGGGTCAGAGGGAAACCACCTTTGCCACCATGTGTGTGTGTGTGTGTGTGTGTGTGTGTTTGTAGATCTGCATAGATCCACACACACACACTATTGTTTTAACCCTATGACTGTTGTAAAAGGAGGCACACGCAGCAAATCACGTTATCGTTACTCAGCTGCGGGAGAATCCGACACGTTTTAAAGCTCTTCTGTCACTCCAGGAGTGAGACGGCCAATCCCGGCCCGCCACTTATTTCTTTATCAGGACCGGAGACGGCTCAAGCGCTTTCCCAGAATCTGTCATGGACCGGCAAGCACGACGCTTCATCCATCACAGGAGCCAGCTCCACAGGCTTTTCATTTTACTGGGAGAGGCCCGACTTCAGAGGCCAGACCCATTAAGTTTTCACATTCGTGTCCCAGCGCCTGTCATTTGGCTCACATCAACTGAAACACTCGTTCGTTCTCACCATTTTGCTCTTTCTCTTCCCGATGTCCCATTTATCTTTATCCCCCCCCCCCCCCCTTTGGCCCATGTCGCTCCATCAACTTTTCTCACATCTAATGAGGAGCGAACTCTTTTTGAAAATTATGACATGGTCCACGGGTCAAAGCTGCAAAAACATGAAACACACATTTCGGAGGTCACCCGAGACGAAAGCAAAGGGAGGATGTGTCGGAGCATGCGTGTGCATGTGTGTTCCTTTCACGGTGGGGACTATCAGCCCCCAGTTATTCCAAACAAACAGAACATTGCATCGTAATTGTCGCACGCAAACACTAACCAACAACGAAAACAGCACCGGTCCCGCTCGGCCCAACATTTCTGGATCTGCTGAATGGCTGTTAAGCATCTGAACACTATCAGGCTCCTGCTATTACTCTATTTCCCCCTCCTAAACGCTGCTCTGAAGCATCAGATCACAGACTCGCATTTTTGACAGTCCGATTTGGGCTTGGAACAGGACTTGACGCCTCCGTCGCCTTCATCTCCTCTGTTAGAAGTGGTTCTGGTATCACTGCCAAATCATTCGGAAAATATTTTCCCTAATAGGAATAGCGCTTTTTTTCTCAAAAGGAGGCAAATTGGCATCTGTGAACTCGGCTTGTTAGAGGTTTGTATTCGAAACACAATGCTGCAACACTGACGCTGGAATACGCCGGTTCAGAACGACAGGAAGGCCACAGCATGTCCTACAATGCACATAAGACGTTCATTTAAAGGGACAACATGCCACTTTTGAAAATCCACAGTTATGTCGGTGTTTTTTTGGATTGGATTTTTTTGTGTGACTTTAAACCAGTCAGCTTCATAAATGAATGCCTCATGATAGAAAGGTCGCTGATTTGTGAGACCTCCCCAGACATACTGCACCACAACATATCTCAAATCTCTGAGTTCTAACAAATAGAATTAATGTATTTCCTTTTTCTGCATATTTTTGTCACATTACCTTTTTTTTTTTAGACAAATTATTCTGGTTAATCATTGCTGCCCACAGTCATCCTGTCATCCATTGACTGTCACATGTAACATGTTTTAAAAGTCACTATTATAATTAAGTGAAAATTAGATATATCTGTGTTTAATACTATGTAAAGCACAACTGGAAGTCTCTGATTATTTTTCAGAATAATTCCTGGAGGTTAAAAAAAAAAAAAAATCATTAGCACAGAAACAATGAAACTTTGAAAATCTGTCTACTTTGAAATGTGTTTCATTCAAGCGTGTCATTGCAGATCACGCCACACACACACACACTTGGCTCAGCTCCGTGTGCATTTCTGTACCAGACGTAACTGATCAAAAACCCACAGCTCCCAACTCATTAGACGTGAGGAGGCATGATCAGGGTTGGGCTCTGCCATCTCATTAGCATGAATCCTTTTGTTGGTGTGCCGAGCAGAAATGTGTGCCAATACACATAATACCACCAACAAAGTACACGTCTTGAGCATTCCTGCGTGCAGGGATTGTGGTGCAATGTGTTTCGGAGCAACGTCTGAGGCATGTATTGCCGTCTTCATGTTAATTGGGGGTCAGCAGACAGCAGGCGGTATGTTGCGTCTGCCGCTCACACTCAATCGCAAGGTTGGATCGGGACATCCTTAGTTTCTTTGACTGTTTATTAAAAACTTATCAATTCACCAAAGTGTCATGTTTTTGATTGTGAGAGGAAATGGAAGAACCCGGAGAGAACCCACACAGATACGGCGAGAACCTAGGAACACAGAAATGTCCCAGGTGGAATCAAACCAAGGACCTTCTTGCAGTGAGGTGACAGCGCTACCCACTGCTTCACCGTGCTGCCCTAATAACTTTATTAAATAAGATATCACTTACAACACAAAGAGGGATATCGCTGTAAATTCTACCACGCATCCCAGTCCGATCTGATCCAAGTCATATTCCAGAGCTGGGGATTCTTGAGTGATAATAAATAATAGCTTTAACTGCAGATCATGCACGATCGATCCGGAGTTAATTCAGCCTGGTGTCAATCTGTTTTGTGAAAAACATCGTTTTTAATGATTATCAAACTCATAATGACACCGTTGTGATTTCATGTTTTTATGGTCATATTACAAGGCTCAAATTTTTACTCGCTTTCCTTCCTCCCAGCTCTTTGAGGTGTTTACATAATGAACGTATTGAATTTGTTACTGGGACAAAACCTTATTTCCACTTCACTCTGGGTAAATAAAAGGACAGCGCCTATATTAAAACATATTTTTGAAATTATATTAAAATTAAGCCAATTAGAAGTTGTTTATGGGCCCGTGGTTGGGGCTGATGCCACTTTGGGCATGCCATTGAACAATGTGGCTCTTGTTTGGCTGATGTTTGAAGCGGGTTGGAGGGTCCTTTTAACCGAGACTTTTAAATAGCTCCTTTTTGAACCCTTTTTTTTACCCTTGCCAATCCACTTGCTCCCTGAAACCCAAGGGGAACATTATCAAATTAAACGCAAATACACACTTTCTGTTTAATATTTTGTCAACCATATCCCCTCTACCAACCCCCATCCCCATTAGAAAGGTCCTGCGCTCTCTTTTTTTTCTATTAGGTGCTCCATTTAAGCTCCTCAAATAACTTAGAAGGATGCTGATATTTACATTAATGACCCCTTAATGACCGCCTTACCTCAACATTCCTTCACAAACACATTTTTGTGTGCATTTTTCAAAAATATCTTTCATTTAAATGTAGAAAATGTGTCAGATAAATTTCAGACGCGTTCCTCGTCTTGCTTTTTTTTTTTGGACTTGAGCTAAGAACAGGCGAGAAAGCATCCATCAGTGCCATTTCCTCCCGCATATTTCAGAGAAGGCTTTCACAAACCACTGGTAAAAATGTTTTGTCTCAAGTTAATGGTCTTCTCCTCACACTCGAGACCAAACAGAACAAACAAAAAGCACTTATGCCAAACAGCATCCTTCATTACATAGAAAAGAGAATGTTTTATTAACTCTAAATAAGCCCCGCACCTATCGTAAACACCTATATTACTGTAATGCTATCATTAAATGAGTGCGAGGAAGCCTTCCAGCCCGATAAACAGCAAACAGCTCTCCATTTGCCTCCGACTAAAATGATTTAATGGCCAGATTGAGTCTGGAATTAAGTGGAATTAAGTTGCTGTTTCAGTCTCATTGCCGATGCAGCTTGCTGAGCCAATAGGAACTCGCGCCCAGCTGCTGCTTGTTGGGGTTCGGGGTTGTTTTTGGTTTCATTTGTTCTTCCCTCCCCCTCTCTCGACAGTGGGCGTGGCAGAGAACGGAGCGGCAGTAACAGACGCACCTGAAACCCATCATCCCCATTACCCCACTGCTTAAAGTCCCTCCATCTCCACCTCCACAAGGATTTCTTCTTTTCAACATTTACAGCTATTATGCGTGAACAATCTAGGGTGGGACCTGCGACAAAGAAGAAATCATGCAGCTGTAGATCCCAATAAAGAAGTGGAGTTATTCGCATAGGACCTTACAGATGGATAGGAAGGGCGGAGCCTTAATTTCAGATCCTTATTTCACTCCCAGCATGCAAAATAGGATTTCTTCAACATCTGTTTGTTATGATGCTCTGCCGATATTGCAATTAGGTACCAAATTAACAGCAACTATGTTTAGATCATGAGGTGACGTTGAGGACTTTTCACAAGGAGGTGCTGGATGAGTGAACTGGAGTAGTTAAAGAGTATTTTATAAGTTTATGGGTGGCACAGAAAAGACGAAAAGCAGCCTCTGCTTCATTGTCTCTACTATTGTGAGTGCAGCTTTCTTAGTTGCAGCGCCGTGCTACACGATAATGTCTAAATGTCCTTCGGGCCTGTCTTGTGCCAATAAAGAATCCATGCTAATCCAGGATCAGCATGCAACCCTGATCGGCCCTGATGTAAACACTGTAAAGGGGGGGGGGGCAAGCAGTGTTGGTCGGTCCCAAAGGATCTGCGTTCCCTGCAGCAGTAGCACCCGTTCATCCTGTCAGAGTATTTTTAGCTGTCAGCACTAAATGACTCTTTCAGCCCCCACCCCACCCATCTCGTAACCTCAGCCAGAATACCTTTTTTTCTAGGTTTACATAGCGCCACAGGCAGGCTTTGCCAGCTGTTTACATGTGCGCAGACACATTCACATATATGAAAACACCAATATGCATGCTACACACAAACACGGAACACATCTATATAAGCGCAGCCTCCCTGAAAACATTATCCATATGCAAACAGAGGGCGTGCAAATAGACAACTCTGTATGCCGTGCGATTTGGTCTGGGCCTGTCCCCTCTGTCGGGGCGCTGCAGGGATGGAATGTGCAAGAAACTGTGCCCACACACACACACACACACCGAGCAGCCGCCCAGTGTTCGAGTTGGCATCACGCAAGGCCGGGGAGTGTAGCAGAGTGAATAGCCGGAGAGGAATGCAGACAGATAACTTGTCGCTGTTAAACAGCACTGCTGCAATTAAACACGCTCTCTTTCACCTTCTCTCCATAATCAGACGGGCGAGATAATGGGCGGCATTATGTGACGAGACGATGGTTATCTGTGACAAGCATGCCGGAGGACAATCAATCATTTTGATGAGGCAGCTTTATGACTTCTAATGAATATCTCCCACGCCATCACCGGTGGGGAATATTCAATTGGAAGCACAACAAAGTTTTTTTTTTTTCCTCTCCGCAGCTTGAATTTTGAGGACGTTTATCGAAAAGCAAAAGCGTAAAACTATTTTTGGTGCACGTAGGAGAACAGACGTTTTGTCATAGTAGTAGACGGCAGACGTTTTTCTCACACCTACTGCTCAAACAACATTGCATAACCCCCCCGTGCTCACACCTGTCTCCTGGGCCTCTGAATCTCTGGCCCTGTCTCTGTTCTTTAGTCTGGACTGTGCTAATGAATGAGGGGAGGTGTAGCTGCAGCTTTTCTGTGTTTTTAGGGTGGTGCACCTGTGGTCTATGTGGCCTGTCTCATTCAGAGGAGCCATGGGGGGATATTTTTGGCCATGGGTTGACTTGAGTCCAGGCCCACACAGAATCGCTGACAGACACCGGCCGTGAGGAAAAAAGGGGATGTTTTCCTATTGGGAGGAAACCAAGGCTGATTACGGAGGGCAGAAAGAAGCCAAGAGAAAAGGCAGATGGCCGCGTTTGAATATTTCTGCATATCCGTGTTTGCGAGGAGCATCGTCGGGACCCATGCATTTAAAAGAGCTTTTAATTTTTGAGCTGAGAGCTAAGAAAGAAAATAAATAAAAAAGCACCTCTTATCTTTCTATCTTTTATTGTTTGATTATAATTAATGATTACTGTTTGCTGCTGAGTGCGATGCTGAGGGCCAAAAGAACCCATCACAAAAAAATTGACGTGCAAATTGAAAAGAATTATGATAATTACAGTAATTATTTCCCAGTTTGACGTTATTCTTTCCCTCATACGGTTCATTTCGTTCCTATAAGTGACATTAAAGTTGCCCATAGTCTTATTTATATAGCTCTCCAGATGCTATTTCAGTTGGCTCACTGATTGGAACGATTTGCATGATCCATGTAATGTGGATACAGCTCTTGGGCTATGATTCCCCATATTAATATTTAATTGCCGTCAAAGTGTGTTTTCAAAGTATAGGGTGACGCTCCGCTCTCTCAGCCCAGTCACGATAGAGCTGATTCCGGAGCCGGGGTGAGAAGTGTAGTGTGGTTCCAAAGAGACGGGTCCTCGGTCACCTTATCCCTCCCTTCCCATGCGTTGGCACCTGTAGCGCCTCCCCGGCAAACAGTAAATCACGTGACCATTTCCTCGCGAAGAAATCCTAGTCCTCCTGCCAGATCCGCCCGAGTGCAAAGAAGCCGCCTCGGCCCAAAGACATGTTGAAACCTGAGGCGATGGCATTAAGAATTAAAAACGCTGGAAAGTGGTCCCTGTGCGCGCCTTGTTTTGTCATCAGTGTTCCATTAGTGTCACTTTATTCCACGCCTCCCCCCCCCCCCCCCCTTGTTTGAGTCAATATCGGGAAAAGCCGGCCCGTTTCTGCCCAAATGGTTACAAAATACCTTCTTCACGCCTAAAGAGCTGACAGAGGTTATTAGGCTGGTCTGCGTTCTGAGCGGTGGAACGTGGACAAGCAGATCAATCAGAGCTCAATATGCTCCGAGAGGATGTGTGAGGAGACGCTGGCTTGTTGAAGTTCGTTATTTATTATGAGCATCTTTCTCTCTCCTTTGCTCCCATTCTGCTCTTGGTTCCTGCCTCCCGGGCGGTGGCCTTGGTGTTTATGGGGCTATCCTTCTCAGGAGTTTCATGCACATAATACCAACGTGTGGCTTCGGCCAGTGGCCAGTGCGGTGATGTTGATGCAGAGGCAGACCTGACGCACAGATGTTGTTTATGATGCGGCCAGGTGGATAGCCCGCGACCACAAGCCAACCTCTCACCCCACATCCACAGATCCATAGCCCCGAGTAGAGCCAGTTCTGAGTCTGTAGGGGGGGACAAGTCAGCTAGGACCCAACGTCTCAGCTCAAATCATTTAGAGCAAATCTGTGGCATTACTGTCATGGCATTCAGCAAATTTAAACATTTTCTGAAAATCAAGACACATTCTTATTGTACTGAGATCATTTAAAATGGGCCCAACAAGTGTAAAGGAGTGCAGGCGTGATGCTGAGAAATTAATCGAAGTCTGTACGTAAATCCAGAATATTGCTTTGTTAATTTTAAGATGCATTTTAGGTAACTGCCAGTTTCCACATTCCATTTCAACAAAGGAGTTTATGTGAAAGTAGTAATTTGCTCAGAGAGCTTCCTGGAACTAATCATTTAATTATATTGAAAATGAAATTAAAGCGCAGCAAGCACAGTCAGTAAAGACCTCCCAGTTAATTTAGCGTTCTGCAAAAAACAAAAACAAAACAAAACTCATAATTATATAGCAGTTACATGAGAAATGGAAGAGGTCAGTTCCATTGAGTACATAAGGAACTGTTCATGTGTAAATGTACTTTTGTGAAAAGAACTGTGGAAAATGTGAGGCAGGGATTCACCGGGTAAATGAGGAACATTCACTGAAATGCTGTCGCGCCTTTCTAAAGACTTTTAATTTATTACAAAACAAAAAATAGCTAATTTAATACAGCAGATATCAATGACAGGCCAGTCTGTTAACATGAAGAAGCTGTTATAAGCACAGACCAGGCATTTGGTTGAAGACTGCTTGAAATATGGAAGCCGCAATGGGAAAATCAGACTCACTCTGGAATATTGACCAGGAGACTGGTCCCGACTGGTCCAGAGTTCTCACAGATATGCACAGTCGCCAGAAATAAGATGGAAACCACGTTCACATCTTTAGTCAACATTTAATTGATGACACAACCAGGAAACAGTTTAGATATAGCTAACAATGTCTGCACATGAAACCTTTTTGGTTTTATCTTGGATTAAACAAAACAGAAGAATCATTAAGGTGCATTAATGCTTTGCAGATCTGTAATCTGTAAACTGTAATCTAGCAAAGGCGTGATGAGTCAGACCAGGTCTTTCCAGTTCTTGCTGTGAGTGTGTTCACATAAAAGAGGGCGTGTTTTCTGAACATGGACAAACTGCAGCACAGTCGTGTAAAACAAATGCATCGTAAACTGCAATAATTACATCAGGGGTTTAATTTAAGATGATTCTCTTATTGTGATAAGTCTGACAGAAGCTTTACGGCATTTAGATTCTCCAGAGGATCTGCCCTAAGGATCGGTAAGGTCTGACAAAAATCCCCTCATGGTGGTGGTGGTGGCTGATAACTCTGCTAGGGGTGACTGAAGCTGATAAGACCCATCAAGTTAGGAGAGCCATCATGATTGATTGATTTATTGATTGATTATAGACAGATAGATAGATAGATAGACAGACAGACTTTGCCCAAAAAGCAAAGAAAACCGCTTATGATGCACAGTAGCACAGTAGCACAGCTGTATCTACCAGATGCAGAAAAGACAACAAAGGTAGCTTTTAATGAACTCTTCTAGTTCCTCCTGTGTTTTATTTGTTTTTGTTGCCGTTTTGAAGGAAGTCAGAGCAACGTTTGCGAGCTCTACCTGTTCGTGCTCACTTTAATTAGCGCATAATGCCAGGAAATGCCTCGAGGTTTTAGCATTTCTAAATAAACAACAGCATTTAAAAATAAAGATGATTGTATGCTCTGTCGGGACAGTTAAACAGCCTGACGTCAAAGAAGCTGCTATTATTTTGCAAGGAAAACACAATCTATATGTATTTTTGCTCTCATGTTATATGAGACTTATTCCTAAACAGTCCAGTGGCTGCATGTTCAGTGCTGTCCTGATAAGGATCTACACAAACACAGAGGCAGTAACAGAGCCCTCTGCTCCCCGGCCTTCGAGTCATCGCTCTACATCAATAAATACAGCAGAATAGCATTAGCAATAACTTCAACTATATGACCAGGCTCTAATATGATAGAATTAGCATCAGTGTTTTTAAGGTTTGGCCATTTATGTGAAATTCTAAGCCGGGTTGGGAGTAATTTGGGCACAGGGAAAATTGATTTTGACCATCAGCACTTTCTCATTTTCAAACAGCGCCTGCGGCTAAATGGGTTAGCCTGTTAAGCACATTACACAGGTAGCTTCTTCTTTCCTCCCCAATGATTATGTGTCCGCCTTGAGCAATTGATATTTCTTGCAAATAAGAAAAATTATCATATTCCATGACTGGAAAGAGAAATTAAGGCCTGTTGTTATGGAGAGGAGTTTCAAGACTGAAAGCGGGAGACCGAGTAATATCTTTCTTTTCTTTTCTTTTCTTTTTTTATGGGTGGTGTGTGTGTGTGTGTGTGTGTGTATCAAATGTCCAAAGCTATATTAGAATTGGGGTGCTGTCAGGTTTCATCAATAAAAATATACAGTGATAGGCTGTAAATGGTGGAGGGGGGGGGGGGGACAATGAGGGACGCTGAGAGAACGAAAGGATTTTACAATGTGCTGAGGCAGAAAGAGTTGGGAACATATACAGCAGGGCGTGTCCCCAGACAGCTGCGATTTCCCCGCTACATTTTTGCATTGGCCTCATAAATCATAACTCAAATAAAATTTCACTCAGGATTTTTTATTTTTTATTTTGCCGCTGTGTCTGACCGAAGTTGAAGAAGCATTACATGCAACTCTCTTGTTTTTTTTTTTTTTATCACCTCGTAGATTCATTCATCTTCTCTTTTCCTCTCATCTTCTCCTCTCTTTGAGCTACTTATCATCCCGAAACCCGGTAACGATCAATCGTCGGTGACACGTTCACTTGGGGGCAGTAAAGGCACCAGAGAGCGGCCATGAGGCAATGAGGTGTGTTGCCAGGATGTGGATTATTGAGCATGCTGCATATCCAAGTCAGTTGGCCTTCCCCTGCATCAATCGTGCCCTGTGGCCTCAGAGGCTGTCTGCAGACTGAAGCTGGAGCCCCTGGCGGTCTAAGTGGAACCACATGGGGGAACCTGATAGTGGCACTTGGCAGGAGACGAGCTAACCTGCGCGGTGCGGTTGGCAGCTCCCAGGCCTGTGGGATGACACCGTCCCTCCAGGCAGTCGCGCTCAGACAGCCGCGTCTAAATTCACCGTGGCGCACTCATAAATGCACCGTATATGAACACAACGTGACGTGCCCCGACAACGCGCACGTCTCATCCTTTCCGCCATCCTCTCAGGGGGTTTTCTGCGGCTGCAGTGCCCTGGAGCGGCCCGGGCCGATAAAGGAGCGTTTACCGTACGTAGGGCCGGTCGGCACGAGATGCAACACAAAACACGCTAATGGGGAGGGAGGCGAAGCCGCAGGCCGCAGACATCCAGTAAGCAGCAAACCACAGTCCACTCTCTCCTCCGTTTGACCACGCAGGTAGACCGAGGCACCAGCCAGACGTGCAGCGTCCTCAAGTCTTTTGTGCGTTACCGCTTGCTCGGTGGCGAGGGGTGATTCGAGTAACCGTCCTCAGTACCAGCATGAGGCCCAGCGACCGTGGGCTGAACAGCGTCGTCAGGTTGGTGCCCTGCCTAAAAGCTCAGCGCTGTGAAGGATCTTTTATTCGGCTGGTCAGATAATAAGAGTAGCTCCCCCCCTCTCTCTCTCTCTCTCTCTCGCTCTCTCTCTTTATCTAATGTGCCGTACAGCCATGTGCTTCCAGTTAAGCCGGTGCTCAGCCCTGAGCAGAGGTTAAGTGAAACTACCTGCTCCTCTGTGCCTGGCGATTATTTGCTTTGTCCGCGACACTGCCAGATCATAAAACACTCGGGTCCACTTCCACCCCCCCTCTTGCTCGCAAAAGTCCCCAAGGTTCATTATTGTTACGCCCGGACGTGTGGCTGTACAAGGCCGCCTTTATAATGTCATGCTGTGACAGCCCACTGAGGGCTTCCCTAACAACACGTGCCGTGGGCCAATATTTCAACAGCAAACTATTACGGACTTCAAACCCACAGCCCCCCCCCCCCCCCCCCCAAAAAAGGTTTTCGCCCCCTTCATTTAACACAATATTGATGATCATCGGTCTGGAAGTGATACAGTAAATAATGAAAAATGAGGTTTCTGCAGGCAAATGGGATGAGACATAAAAGCAGACTGGAGCACGGGCTCTGGTTTCCCGTCTGAACGGCTGTTAATTAATGGATCAGACGAAGACTATAATTTTTCACTGGCCCAAGACCGCCATCGTGCCAGGAGGCTCAGCGATCCCAAATGCTGCCGGCCTCATGCATCACATTGTTTCAGAGATGTAGTTTTTCCCGTTTGAAAGAATTCCCGTCAATTAGTCTCCTGAGAAACCCAAACCGCTTTCTCTCTTTTTGCCACACACACACACACACACACACAGGGAGAGAGACAGATAGGGAATCCAAAGCAGTAGATCTAGCAAAGATCAAACCTTTTTCACCCCCTATCAGGTTGGAGAGTCAGTTCGGCCTAAATGATTTCCAAAAACCGCCGGTGATTCATCTCTGTCTCGCTCCTTGACTTCATTTGCAGGACCCAGAGATCAAACGGACGTGCAGTTCTTCTAAGATGAGCTCTAATCGCTTGAACTCCAGCGCAGTCATCAAATACAGGAGTGTGGATGTCTCTGTCCCAGTGCCAGCTGAAAATGACCCGCTCCAAATTTCTGCTCTCTTTACCAGACGCCACTCATTGGGAAACATTGGCGCCTCCCGCAGACCGTGATTAAAGCGAATGAATGAAATAAGATACAAGGAAATTGAAATGATTCGTTTTTATAGCGACCGCGACGAACGGCTTGGCCCCACCGCTTCAGGAAAGGAACGACTGAGCCAATAAAGCGATTGCATTCAACTGGAAAGCAAAGGGTGGGCAAGATGGCAAGTAGGGTATAAAGAGCGCATAGCAGGGTAAGACAAAAATTACATTAATTATGTATTCCAAACCACGGATTGCTCTGTGAAATATGGTTTGGCTTAAAACCTGGTTCCATTTCAGAGGTATCTTCAAAACTGCACCAAACAATGTCTGGTTTCCGTCACCGACTGACACGGACATGCGACGTCCAGCAAAAGCTCGTCTAAAGTTCTTCATCTGTTATTAGCTCCGCCGAGGCGAGGCGGAGGTTATGTAATCGCCTGTCCGTCCGTCTGTTAGCAAGATCGTCTTAAATGGTTCTGGATGATCCAGATCACCGTGTGGACGGTGTGAATCCAATTGTTGCCTTTTGGGGGTCACTGTTGAATAAAGTTGAATCAAGTTAATTACAATAACATTAATCATGATTAATCACAAGTTTAAAATACTGTTACTTACTTGCTTCCACTGGGAGGGCAGGTAAAACACATGCATGTGTGTTGTTGGCATGAAGAGACACATGTTATAATAAACAGGTTATATGGACCGTTTGGTATTAACTTGTGCTTCTGCTGAGCGAGCCTTTAGTCCATTTAGTTTAGCACTAATCTTTTCAGTATTTTTCAGTGAAGACCAGTGACTCCCAAAGTCATTTCTGCAGTTTAATGCATAGCTCCCGTTGGAAAAAATATATTCAAATCTGTATTTGTTTGTTTTTTTGTTTTTTTATTATTAGGCCTTATTCTGGGTTTAAAAACGGATTGCATTAGACCCAAACCTCCGAGTCACAAGCGTCGCCCTCTTCCTTCCCCACCCTATGAGTGGTGGTTGGTCTGTCCCATCATCTGCACCACTTATGGTCTGGGGTTCCCTGCCGAGAACCCACAAACTGATCTGGAAGGACTGGGATAATGAGACACTATGGGGACAACAAAGGAATCTTGTGCTCTTAGGCACAGTGCAAGCATGCATGTGAAATTCCCAAACTCAAATTTAGAAACGCAGAATCAGAGTTTAGGCAGTGATGTTGTTTACTTGCAAATTACAGACACTGGCTATGGTGGAAAAAGGGGTCTTTCATATAAAATGCCTGGAGTAGCAATTCAAAATGTCACATTAATTCATTAAAGTCTCTTGACGGAAGGATTAACAGTGTAGGATCTGTTTTCAGGTGCATGCTGGGAGCATTTCTGTATCAGGAAAGGAAATGAAACACAGTCTAAAATGTGAACGGGTCATTAATTACCTCTTGTAATGCTCTAAAACCAGAGATGGAGAGGTGCAGCAATTAATGGCATATGAATTAAAACCATCCAGTCAATTGACCACGCCTCTCACTCATCACATAACCACCGATCCCCGCCAGGGTCACCCTCCGCTGCCCCTTTCCTGTTTGATCCCAGGCCTTTTGTCCACCCACCAGCCCCACAGTGCCCTCTTTCATCTCCCGCCCACCTGGCACATGAAGAAAGACTGCTTCTAAACACAGTTACAGAGTGGGCTGGGCCCAGCGGGCATCGTGCCATAGGGACATTTCCACATTTTCTCCTTGCCTGTGCTGTGTTTCCTCTCCAGATGCCATACATCAGCCACTGCTGGGCCAGAGCCTCGCCCTGCCCTGCTCCTTTCCGCCTCGCAACACAACTACAAAGCCTTGGGCTAAACGACAGGAGCAGAGATGCTGTGCAGCATGACAGAAGAAAAAAAAAGAGGGGTGGATATTAAACATTAAGCATCGTCAAAAGCCCACTAGTGGATTCGAACATTCAGCTCCATCCTTGCCTTGCTGTGAAAATGATCGAGGGTGTGGATGTCGTGGCGGCTCGCCAAGTAGGAAGCTTCAGGGTTTCCTCGCATGGGGCACAAATTGTCACATGCACCAGTGGGCCAAAACCCAAACCACCATGACCGAAGGTGGAAGTGACATCATCCTGTACGGCTTGGCAGGCAGTGATGATGGCATTATAATAGGGATGGCGTCTTACTAGGTGGTCGGAGCCAAAGACTTGGTTAACCACCGAGGAAAAGACACGGGGATGCAGTGAATGTCAGAAAAGGAAGGAAGGGGTTTGTTTTGCTTGTCAGGTGAGGGTTAAATGGTCTCAATTTAGCCGCGCTAGCATCAGGAGCTCTCGCAGTCAGTCCGGTCCATATAAGAGCTGCTGGACGGATGCAGTGACTTTTTTTATTTTTCAGACGATTAACCCCCAAGGATTTCAAACGGATGATGCTCCTCAAGCATCCCGAATGCGTGTTTATAAACAAGACTCAATATTGTTGTGATGTCTGAGCTGAATTCGATAGATTCCTGCTCTGTCAGTTGTGCTTCCGCTGCAATACGATCCAAAATTACATTCAACAGCAACAGGAGACGGGGCCGCGGATGGTTCTCTGCTGCAGCCTCGCTAACTTCATCACGGGGCCTCGGCGGGACGTCCGAGGGGCCGCGAGAGTCTGAAAACACCCTGGTCCATTACTCAGAGTGAAAGGCTAACCTGGAGTTAGAGTGTCTTGGCTACCTCCATCAGAGTCCCGTGTCTGGCTAGAAGCGGTCCCTCAGAGGCTTTTGGCTTTAATGGACTCTGCTAAACGCATTCTCTCTGTATATTACCTTTAGGATTGGTCATATCTGGTTTCTATATACTCTGTTTACACGTGGATCCAGCTCATTCTGTCTAATGTCCTCCTTTTCTACAGCCTTTTCCCCTCCACGTCTGCAGAAATTCATTTTACTCCTCTACATTATTGTGTTTGTTCTGGATCGAAAGAATTTCACTTTTCCCTCAGTATTTAGAAGATTTGAAAATGAGCGTCCATGTGTATTTTCCTCAGCACTTGTCCTGCCCCCCCTCCCCAGGAGGGTCAGATTATAGCCTACATTAGGGAAAACACCTCATTCATTCACACACGCGGCCCTCCTTCGCTGGAGATTGTCTGGTCGAGACAGTTCATTGACTCTGGAATATCCGTCATTGTTTTCCCTGTCCTGTTCAGTGCTCCCACATGTGCGTCTGGTTTTAATGACGGCAAGTCACCCGCAGACCTGCTATAGCTCCACGGACCAAATAGTGGCAATACCAGACTGGAAAGTTTTACACGTGAAAAAAAGGTTTCTTTTTTTTTTTCAGTCTATTCCTGGTCTAGAAATTGCTTTTGTCATTAGCTGTATTTGGTTGTCATGGTTTGGGAGCATGGCTCTGACCTCCTCTTCTGCCTCAGCTTGTGATTCATCTCTTTTTGTATTTATGCTAACCTCTCCTGTCATCTCAGACCTTCCATTTCTCACCTGCCTGCCAGTTGTCACAGAATTTCCATCTGACGCCACCTTCATCAATCAGTCTGCTGTCTATAAAGGGAAGCCCTCAGTCCATATTTACCAGGATGTCTCTGTTTCCTCGGTTTGGAGTTTTTTGTTCTTCTCTGTCTGACTATCTACCTGCCTTCGGATGCAAATTAGAATTTTTGCTATAATCCCACATATTAACGTCTATGAGATGTGTCTGAATAGATGTTCATTAATGTGCAATTTCCCTATCAATTAAATAAATACAAAATAAAGGAAGCTGATGTACATAAGACAGACCCATATCAATGAAGGATAGGTGCTCCAGTCAACCCGTAGTGAATTCAGATGCCATATAGACAATGGCAAGATTTCCCTTTCCCGTGACAAAAGGGAACTGATTCCAGAATAATAGATCGGAAACTCTAAAGAATCATAAATAAAAACTGAAAT